>NC_044507.1:22127043-22244543 GCF_902362185.1 Chanos chanos | reverse complement strand
AAGTTTTGTTTAAGTTTGGTATCATTGTGCATTAAGTTTTGTTTAAGTTTGGCATCTCAGAAAAGTGCTCCCTGACTTTACAGTGACACTCTACTGCTAGTCTCTGCCAGCTTCTCCTTCACTGGCTTTTGAACTGAGCAGTTCAGAGAAAAGGGGACATTGAAAAAGTGAAGCAGTTAAGGGGAGCATACAAGTTAGCCTAATACGTTTAACCCAGAACTGTAAACTAACCAGTGACTTCTGTCTGTAATGAATTTACACAGACATAACTATAGTGGAGTAATTCACACAGCACTTTTCAGAGACCTCTCTTCTCTCCTGGAGACCTGGGCAGCACCACAGTTTAGTATTGCTTTACTCTCACACACATGCCTCCTGTCTCCTCACACACACATACCTTCTCTCCTCTTCTGTTCTGTTCTGTTCTCTTCTCTTCTCTTCTCTTCTCTTCTCTTCTCTTCTCTTCTCTTCTCTTCTCTTCTCTTCCTCTCTCTCTCTCTCTCGCCTATGTATATGTGGACAGGTGTGTGGTGGTGTTTGCTCTAGTTCCTGTTCAGTTGGGACTCACAGACTGTGAGTCTTCACAAATACATGGTTGTGAGTCTTACTGCACTGTCTCATGTGTTTGTGTGTGTGTGTATGTTTCCCCTCAGGACTACCCGCCCAGTCGTGTGTGTGTGTGTATGTTTGTGTTTTGACAGGATTACCTGGTCAGTCGTGTGTGTGTGTGTGTGTGTGTTTTGACAGGACTACCTGATCAGTTTTTGTGTGTGTGTGTGTTTTGACAGGACTACCTGCCCACTCAGCAGGACATTCTGCTGGCGCGGAAGCCCACCAAAGGCATCCACGAGTACGACTTTGAGATCAAGAATGTGCCGTTCAAGATGGTGGACGTGGGCGGCCAGCGATCGGAGCGCAGGCGATGGTTCGAGTGCTTCGACAGCGTCACCTCCATCCTCTTCCTCGTCTCCTCCAGCGAGTTCGATCAGGTGCTGATGGAGGACCGCGAGACAAACCGTCTCTTGGAGTCGCTCAACATCTTCGAGACCATCGTCAACAACCGCGTCTTCAGCAATGTCTCCATCATCCTCTTCCTCAACAAGACGGACTTGCTCGAGGAGAAGGTCAAGATGGTGTCGATCAAGGACTATTTCCCCGAGTACACGGGCGACCCCCACGACCTGGGCGACGTGCAGAAGTTCCTGGTGGAGTGTTTCCGCGGGAAGCGCCGGGACCAGCAGCAGAAGCCCCTGTACCACCACTTCACCACTGCCATTAACACAGAGAACATTCGGCTGGTCTTCCGCGACGTCAAGGACACCATCCTCCACGACAACCTCAAACAGCTCATGCTTCAGTGATGCTGGTCTTAAAAACAAACAAACAAACGAATCAATAACAAAAAAACCCTGAACGGACCTTGTCTGAAACCCCACCCCCTCCCTCTTCTGCTCTAACCTTCTGACCCCTTGCAGCCGTCTGTCTGAGTAGCTCTGACGTGGTGTGGGGAGGGGGGGGGGGGGGCATGGAGAGGTCAGGAGGATGGCTGTTTAGGAGAAGGGAAGATGCCCTGTGGCAGGGTGTCTGTTTCCCCTCCCCCACTGCCCTTTCCTCCCACCCCCCACCATCAGCAGGGTGCTTTAATTAACAATAAGATTAGGGGAGTGTGTCCACTCAGACCAACCCACAGTGTCCTTTCTCAGCCTGCCATAAGAAACCCTGTGTGCGTGCACATGTGTGTGTGTGCGTGCACATGTGTGTGTGTGCGTGCTTGTGTGTGTGTGTGTGTGTGTGTGTGTGTGTGTGTGTGTGTGTGTGATTTTTATGCTTCACTCCTACAGTGAGACAACTTTGCTGTAGGTGCCAAAAGCAATGTATTTTGTCTCCCACCTCCCCCTACTAACCAATGCAAGACTGAAGTTAAAAAAAAGAGATAGAGAGAAAAAAAAAAACCCTGTTTTTAAGCAGAGAGAAATTTGTGAAGTTGTCTCTGAGCACTGTCCTTAATCACCCTTTGAGCCTTTTATTACTGACCAAATAATGAGTGTAAGCCTTTTAACAGACAGATGCCTTTTAAACTTTTATGAGGCATCCACCGCTGAGCCTCTCTGGCCGTACCTGCCTGGCCCTACGTTGATTTCTTTTCTTCTCTTCTTTTTTTTCTCTTTTTTTTTCTTTTTTTTGTAGCTGTAGATGTTTAATCAGTTGTGGGGGGGTTTTGGATTTGCCTTTTTATATAGATATATGAATATATTTACCTATAAAATTTCTTAAGTTATATTTCAAAGGTTTACACGATTTGCCTCTTCTGGTGGGTATTTCTTACCGTTCATAGGGCTGATGGGTTTTTTCTATTGCATGTGTTTTTTGGCGAACAGACCACTTAAAGTGAAATTATACTGTAGGTAGCCATCGCAGTGGAGCTCAAAGACAGACCCTATACATGGCTTTAACTCAGGGCTGAATGTAGACCACTTCTGTGTACTGAAGAAAACCTGTTCTCTGTGTGTACCTGTGTGTGTGTGTGTGTGTGTGTGTGTGTGTGTGTGTCTCTGTGTCTGTCTGTGAGTGTGTGTGTGTGTTTCTGTTTGGGTGCGAGTGTGTCTCTCTGGGTGCGTGTGCCAGAAACCTTAAAAGAGAAAGTCTCCACTAGCGATAGTTGTCCATCTCAGCGGTTGTAAATCTTGGTGTGGGATCAGTCATTCGCTCCCTCTGGTCATCAACAGGACGTCTGTAATGCTCTCAGACCCTGTGGGGTTTCTGTCACACCTCTCAGTCAGGGAAGAGAAAATGCTGTCTTAATTTATTTTCATGTTTTTCTTCTTTTAGCCGAACTCCTTTTGTTTTGTTTTGTTTTGTTTTGTTTTGTTTGTTGTTGTTGTTCAGCCAGATCCACTGTTCCTATTTAGTTTGGTTTTGATGATGAATTCCACCTCTGTCCAAGTGCCACATTTGAAAGGTACCCGTCATGGAAACAGCTGTGTTTCCTCTGTGTGTAATCAGTGACAAAGGGAGAGAGCTGGGTTTCTGCCCCCCCCCTCAGTGTTTGCTCTAAAGCTATGTGTAGAGTCTCATGCCAGACACTGGTTGTAATAGCATTTTAACCTGTACAGTATGTAATGGTATTCTAACCCACAGCACCTCTCTCTCTCTCACGCTGTCTGTGGCTGCTCTTCCACTCTCCTCTGTTTATGCACCCTGTGCCACTTTGCCTTCCTCTCTCACCCCTCTGCCCACTCTTCTCCCAAACACTCAGTCTTAGCCTTTCTGTTTGTCGTGGGTGGTGGGTTTTTTTTGGGGGGGGGGGCTGGTTTGTGTTGAAAAGGAGGTGGACCTGGCCTGGTGAATGGTGCCTATATGCAGTTGTGTGCCCGCAGATCCCCGGGCCGGCTGGACCACCGCCTCTCGTGACTCAGGGCGTCCTGCAGCAGAGGGCCCTTTGTCTGGACACAGACTCTTCCCAACACGGCTGGCCAGGGGCCAGGGACGCGTCTGAAAGGCTGCCATTACGCCTTCATGTGCCTCTCTGACTGATCCTAGTGTCCTGCAGTGCCAGTCCGTGCCCCCGCCCTGGTGCCAAGGCAGAACTAAGCAGAGTGCTGTCTCCCGCAAGAGAGGCAAAGCCTTGGGGTGTCAGTAGTCTCTGACTCAAACAGTCGCTGTTGTCACTCTTTAGGGTGACAGACCCAATCGGAACCAGAGCCCTGTCAGCGTTGTGATGAGCTGCTCTGGACAGGGCATGGTCCTGATGCGCACATGGGTGCTGTGTTCTGTATTTAGATGACGAGCTGACATGAGCAGCAGCTGTTGGCTTCAGGAACATACACTGCTGCGTTGTTGGCATCCACTCCTGGTTGACGAGTTAAGGAATTTGTCTTGCATTCCTAGATCCATGGAATTGTGCCGTTGTTTTTGTGGAGGAAGTGAAACGTAACTGTAGTGAGCTGCCCAGATGGAGACTGGGTTTGGCATGGCCGCGCCGCACCGCACCGGCCCGGTGAGACAGACCCCGGTGCCGGTTCAGAACGACGGTGCCGAGACGTGCATGCGAAGAGAGCCTGTTCTACTGATGCAAAGGAAGGCAAAAAAAAGAAAAAAAGAAAAAAACCTAGCACAAGCGTTGCTATGACAACCCTTGCTTCCATCAAAAGTGTGCCCCGCCCCCTTTCATCACTTCCACGGTAGCGTGTGACAGCGTGCGCTTAACCCTCTGCCTTGATTCTGTGAAGTCTCAGTTCTTTGGTCCTCCCGTGTGAATTGGCAGGTTGATTGGATGAGCAGTACTGTAGTTAAGGGTATGGAGATACACTACGTCAAAAGAGACAGTATTTCTGCTGCTCCTGCACACTGTTGTTGTGGAGAGGTTTGCAGGGCTTCACTGTAAAAGGCTGTTTTTTTGGGGGGGAGGGGGGGTTGTCTCCCTCCTCCGAGGGCTGTGTTTATGGAGGGGGGGGGGCTGTATTTTCTTGTTTTCACTTGCAGGTTATCTCTTTTGTCTGGTGATAATTTGTTAATAACTTTGTGTAAACAGAATGTGCTTTTTACCTGCTGTCACTCATTGTGGAAATAAAGAAAAAAAAAGTGCATTCACATAATAATACTCGTGATTTAACAATAGCTGATTCTGTAAATTACATGTCTGCATATGTAATCAGGGCTGTTAACAGGGAGATTATATCTGCCACAACTACCGTAAGAATTAACAGATTCCCCGTGCCTCCAGCCTCAAGACTCAAATTCGTTATTTTTTTGTATGTAGTTTTTTTCAAATTTGGTCTTACATAAGTGTTTCCTGAGTCATTTTTTCAATGATTCTAAAAGATTTTCTAAATGATTTTCAATTCTATTTTGTGTTTGTCTTGTCATGTCTTAAGAATCTAAATCTCTTTTCATTGTACAGTCTAACATCTGCTTTCTCACCCTTTAATGTTTTCCCAATAAAAAACATTTTTCAAAACAAAAAAAGGGTCTACATTTTGTCATTTTTTTAAAGATGAATATTTTGAGCATTTCCACTTTTTTAAACGACTTGTCTAATTAAGTGGATATTTCCTGGTCTGAGATCGTTTAAAATGCACATTGAATTAAAATGAAGGCCGAGTAGAACGTTTTAAACATTTTACGACCTTCGACCACAAATTCCCCAGAAGTTCAGTCCGTTGTTGAATGGAAAAAGTGGTTTGCATGCGACACTCTTTAGGCCTCTTTCTTCATTATGTCACTGTAGTCTACTGAGTTAAACAGAGCACCCTCTTCTGATGTAAAAATGTAAATGTGACGCCATCTAGACAAGCTCTGTCCATCTCGGCACTGGGTTGCCGTAATACAAGATGGACGCTGGAGGGCACTGTGTTATTATCCGTGGGACATGATTTACGCGGCAGATTTTTTCAAAATGGTCTCTTCACACGAGCTCATGAAACTCTCCTTCGCAGATAAGTATTTAGGCCTTGGTTAATCTTAAAATGTCCGCAGTTATTTCGTTTGGCCATTGTAAACATCTTAGAAATGGCAAAGGACGTTTTAAAACTGTCTTTTACTTAAATAAGATTACTTAAATAAGTATTGTCGTAGCCATACAGCATTTTTACCTAGGTATGAATCTTTCCTCTTTTTTTTTTCCTTTCAGTTTTATTTATTCATTTATTTTTTACATGTAAAAACGAACACATAAAAAAACTAGAATGGAGGAATGGAGCATGACTAAAATGCTTTTAAACATCAAAATACAAAATTAAAGAATTCAAATATAATACACTGTTGACAAATCAGGTACAGATTAAAAGTTCAAGTTTTGAGGTGAGGTTTTACTTTGTAGGAGATTGTTTTCAATGTGAGCATTGTTCTACGGGCTCTGTGCAAGAAGGCTGCGAATAAAATACATTTGCATTGTTTATAAAGTCATTTCATCCCAGTCATTTTTCATCTACACATCGAGTGGTATTAAATAAAATGACGCAAAACACAATTCTCAAACATTTAGTTGACATATTGCCTTTCGGTTGTAAAACAGAGACGTTCGCTCGTTTACAAAACCACGTCCAAGTCGCTGTGCTTCTCCAGTGACCAATCATTTTTCCCCCTCTGCCCAACTGCAATTTTAAATTATTCTACAAAGGCACAGAAAAGCAAACTCTTCAAATCAAGCACTTCTCAACTGACACTGAAACATCTTTCTTTCTTTCTTTCTTTCTTTCTTTCTTTCTTTCTTTCTTTCTTTCTTTTTTTACCTACGTAGTTTAAATCACCAGACAAATTTTGTCTAACTGCCTAAACCGCGTATTCAAACCACAGCATTTCTGTGG
The DNA here is from genome assembly GCF_902362185.1 of Chanos chanos. Classification (NCBI taxonomy): domain Eukaryota; kingdom Metazoa; phylum Chordata; class Actinopteri; order Gonorynchiformes; family Chanidae; genus Chanos; species Chanos chanos. Next base: position 22,238,238 of record NC_044507.1, on the reverse strand, counting down.
AACGAGTTTGTCAGACTACAAAACAAAGATTATATGACAGCTATGCGGCATACATGGACATCACCAAAAACGACAGCTTTAACTAGATGGAAGACTTGTATCTGTAGTTAAGACTGGTCCATGCCCAGGTTTATTGTTATGTCTTCTCTGTTAAACCATTCATGCCTTCAGCTTTGTATTACTGAAGTAAGAAGCAGCAATATGTTGTCACGGTAACGTGGTCATCAGTGCCATTAAGGCCCCTTATCACGTCTTGTGACGTCACAAGCTTAGTTTCCATGACCAGTAAATGATCAATGGTTTAACTATTAATGATGGGTAGTGTTGGGGAAACAAACACATTGATAACACAGCCTTGTCTGTAAACATGTAGACAGACACGATCATCTCAAACACGACTGAGCAGTGCATCTGTCTTGGTTTGTCAAGAGATGAGGGTAATGCTGATTTAGGGCTGGGAGCGAAGACAGCACATCTCACAACGTGTGAACAACAGTGTCATGTGACGTGAGCTTTTGGCTGATGCAAATATCATTAAAATTCTTGTTCTTATTATTATCAGAATGAACTAGGAATGAGAGAGGTTCAGAGTGATGCCTAGACAAGGCATCTGTCATACATGTAAAGGAAAATATTACAATAAATTTAATTAAATACTACTGGGAAAAAAAGTACTCAAAACAGCTAAACTAATTAAATACAAATAAAAATAGAAAATAAGTTATAGACTGGTATAAATTTAACAACGACTGATGATAACTGGAGTTGGAACGTCCATGGTTAAGGAGTGTCGAGACAGTTTGATTGACAACAGAGGTAGTGAGCCTCATGTCTTTCCTGAGAGGCAGAACGCAGTGCTTTTCACTCCTTCACAACTGCTCGCTCACGACTGACACCGTTCACATCACACACAAAAGCTGGGCCTTGGGTTTATGGTATGACTTTGGCATCGTTTAAGGATAAGGCTCCAAAAGGCCTGGAGCCCCTGCTTCCCATCCCAAACCAGGAACGCTAGACTTTCTCATGAACGTGTTCTCTCACATTAAACATGAACAACATCTGAAATACAAACATTTCGCTGTGAACAAGACCGTGTGCGTATGCAAAGGTAAGAGGAAGGAATAACAACAAGATCCTTCTCCACACATTTGAGTTCAACTCAAACTTTGATAAATTTTTACCAGTTACTTCTTCAGTTGTGTGTGTGTGTGTGTGTGTGTGTGTGTGTGTGTGTGTGCGTGCGTGCGCCTTTTGTCTTTGGGTGATTCACTCTGGCACTAGGGGTTGATCAGTGTTCAGACTGGAGACAGGTCACACTGGCTCTTTGCTGGACTACTCTCCAAAGCCAGGTCCACCTCTAAGAAGTCTACAGGGTGGTTATCATGGTTCTGTGAGGTGCTTTCAGTCTCTTTCTCACAGTCCTTCTCCTGAGAACTGCTCACTTTCTGGCAGCAGAAGCCAGTCCTGGCTGGACGTACCAGTCCCAAGAACACCGCGGCAAGCCCCATGCCAGCCGCGCAGGAGTAAAACGCAGAGCCGTAATTCTGGGTCACATCGACCAGAACTCCTGCAAGAGCAAACAGAACAGGCGCATGTGTCAGTGCACTCAGAAAACGTGACCGAGCCCTCGACAGGGAGGCGGTTTAAAAAGTGCGCAGATGCACGCTTACCTCCCAGGGGTGGGCCAGCCAACCCGGCGAAGCTCTGGATGAAGACGTAGACGCCGACGGCGGACGGCATCCTCTCGATGCCCACCACATCCTCCTCGGCCAGCATGGGGATGTGAGCGGAGGCCACCATGCCCGTCAGGAAGCCGCACAGGCAGCAGCAGACGGCCAGTCCCCAGAACTCCGTCACGCAGGTGAAGAATACCAGCACCATGCAGAGGAGGACGGTGCAGATCAGCAGGATGTAGATTTTACGGATGGGTTTTCGGTTAAGCAGGCAGCCGATGGACAGCCGGCCCAGGATCTCGGCCACGGCCATGGTGGACAGCATGTAGGCGGCGTGGTCGCGGTCCACGCCCCTGCTCACGCTCAGCTCGATGACGTAGAGCTGAGGAGCGAAGAAAGCGAGCGTGGCGCACAGGCCGAACAGAGCGTAGCAGACGAAGGCGCCGTCCCTGAGCACGGAGAAGTCCAAGAGCTTGGGCCGCCTCACCACGGGCTGCTCCTCCTGCTCCTCCTTCTGCTGGGCCTGTTTGAGTGGGGTGGAGGGCAAGATGTCCTGCTCCTGCTCACCCTCTACTCCCCCTCTCTCACCCTCCTCCTTCAGTCCTGTCTTCTCGGCGGAGCCGTCCTTGGATGTCCCCTGGTTGTCGGCCAGGTTCATCCTAGAGGAGGACAGCGACTGGACACCAGAGTCCACAGAGCTGAAGGAGGTGCGGGTGAACTCGTTCTCCTGGTCATACGATGTTTCGGGCTGTCTGAGGGGTGAATCTGTGCCCTCCTCCTTTGAGGATTTGGGTTGGATGATGATTGGTCGTAGCAGAGCCCCACAGGCGATGACGAGCGCCTGCAGGACTCCAATCACGACCATGCAGTAACGCCAGCCAATCCAATCCTTCAGAGCAGTGAGGGCTGTGAAACACACAGGGCACAGGGCTCTACACAAGTCCTTCCAAACAAAAGATCTGTCTCTAAAAACCCCTAAAAGATCTGTCTCTAAAACCCCTAAAAGATCTGTCTCTAAAAACCCCTAAAAGATCCGTCTCTAAAACCCCTAAAAGATCTGTCTCTAAAACCCCTAAAAGATCCGTCTCTAAAAACCCCTGAAAGCGTCTAATATCGGTCAGCCCCTAACAGTGTGTCATCTCAGTGAGCCATGAGAAATGCGTACACGGTCAGCGAGTGCCGCGCGTCCTACCTGGCGCTAATGCAAACAGAGAGAAACACTCTCCGGTGGAGGCCACGGAGGTGACGAGGGAGCGACGCTTGCTGAAGTACTGCGAGAGGATGGTGACGGTGGGCAGGAAGGTAAGGCAGTAGCCAAGGCCTGTAAACAAATAGGAAAGAGGGAGATGACAGCCACTGCTCCCCTCTACACAGGGGGGCTCATGTCAGTGTAAGCCCAGGGCTCATGCTGATCAAGCACCAGGCCTCTGTCTTCCATAGGACACACAGGACAATTGGCTGAAAGAGAACTGCATTAAAAAAGAGACAAGGGGAAAAAAAAGAAAGAGGTCGTCGTGTTAGGGAGTGTCCACGTACAGGGAGGAGACGTGTTTTGAGTAATGAGGAAAGCTAGCAGTGCATCTTGTGTGAAAATGCCCAGGGCCTACAAGGCAATAAGTTAATTTACAGCAAACCATCCAAAAAGGCAAGCAATTAAAGCATCGAGATTGGTTTTTAATCAATTTTCCTTTCCTTTGTTTTTTTTGTTTGTTTGATTGTCATTTCATTCAAATTAAAGCGTGCAATTTACAACTAATTTAGGTCACCAATAAAATGACTGAAATCATTGAAAGTTGGGAACATGGGTTCTGCAGGTGTTTGCCAATTCTGTAAGAGACAGTGGAGTGAGTGAGAGAGAGAGCACTGCTTGGATTCCATTTCTGAGATAAATGCTGCATTTCAACTGTTTCACGAACAAACACACACCATCAGTATCACTGAACCCCAGGGAATCAAACATTACAATGCAGTGTAAGGTCTTAAGGTTTCACCAGCTTTAATGTAAAGTAACAGCAACAAAACATAATGACTAATATATACACAATTAAATTATTTAGTGACTTTACTGACGTATAATATACACGAATTATTTAGAGACTGTCAGTAAAAAAAGAACTCATGTATAATTCATGTTTGCAGACATCAATGAGACAAACACAAACACAAGCAAACACGCACAGAGAGGGACTCGCTGGGCTGAGTGGAAGGGCGTAAGTACCTGAAACGATTCCTGTGGTGATGAACATCTCGTTGATGGATCCAGTGAAGGCTGTGCAGATGGTACCCAGGCTGATGAGGAACCCCCCGATCATGACCACAGGGCGGTAGCCAAAGCGGTTACTCATGACAGTAGACAACGGGGCTGAAACAGAGAACACCACAGTGAAGCGAGATGAAAAGACAAAAAGAAAACGTCCTCCCAGAACTACACAAAAGACCATTAAACCATTAATGCCATTAATACCATTAGGGCCCTCAGTGGTCTGTTCAGTCACACAGAGAGAGAAAACCTGGACCTCCATTATGACTTTTTCTCCCACACTCTGTCACACACTACAGAGTCACGAATATGAAATCACAGAACTCCACACACGGTACATGTACTACAGCAGGTGGTGGGAGTTCACCAGAGGCGCTCAAGGTATATCACACAGCACGTTTTTTACTCTGACTAATCACTTTTTACTGCCGCTGCTCCGTGTGTCTGCTCGGGGTCACCGAGGCTTTGAGCTGCTCTCGGCTGGAAGAATGCTCATTCTTGCATTGAGGCGTGTGGTGGCATGGCATGGCTGCTTTGTCCCTGATTAGGAGGTAGTGGAATCCTGCTTGGCTCAGATAACAGCCAGAGGCTCCCACACTGCGCCCGTCAGCACATCTATTCGGACAGCAAGATCCTTCCCTTTCACACGGCAGTGCGGGGGGAAAAAAAAACTCACTTACGAACTCGCCTGTTCCTGTTTGTCAAGTGGACAAATACAGACCACTGATCAGCATATTCCCATCTCACACGCCTGTCGTTAAGCACAGTAAGAGGCCCATGGTTTTCTTTTTTTTTTTCTGTTTTTCCTTCCTCATAACTGCCTTGTCTGTCAACAACTATGATTTATTTTTTCTTTTTTTTCAGAAATGAGCTGTCCTCCACAGACTCCTGCTTGTCTGCCAGCAAGGACACAGTGTCTGATAAGGCTCTGTAAGCAATAATAAAGTTCACCACACGTCTGTGCTCAAACTCTGCCTCTGCTAGAAACCAAGCATACTGTAACTCCACTGCGACTCCACTAAAGCCACTGGTAAAACCTGCTGGGGAGATCTTTGGACTAGATAACAGAGACGAAACCTGACACAATAAAAGACATACAGGGCAAAGGGCTGGCTTAACGATCTTGTAGCGGGGATCCAGTTCAGGATCTTCTTGTGGCCAGAAATGAGACCCCGTGGGATACTGTATAGCACACATGGTCTCATTCAGGATCCATTCTGTCTAACCATCCTGTCTCACCTGTGAATGTCATGACGAAAACACAGATGGAGATGATCCAGGACACGCGACTGTTGGTCTCCCCAAAGTCGTGCATGAGGTCCTGCAGGAAGATGCCGAAGATCTTGATGATGCCGTAGGTGAAAACCTCCACGAAGAAGAAGGCTGCGGCCACCACCCAGCCCCAGCCTCCGTCAGGCACCTCCGTGTACACATTAGGCTCCGTGCACCCTTTCATGATGGACATTAACCCTCTCATGCTGTTTGGTCTCTCAAGTTACTGCCAAAGAAAAGAGTAACACAAAAAACAAACATTTGAAACACTGAATGTCACGCTCCTCTCCTCCAAGGACAACGAGTCTGTGTAAACATCAAACTGTGCTTGGACCTATGCAGGGTGGCAGCCTGCTTTAAAGAATGACATGTGCGGTTTAACTTTATCAGTGCTTACAGTTCTGACAGTTTTGTGGGGTTAACCCCATTTAGACTCCATATTCCAACTTGTCTGAGTAAAGTCAAGTTGTGTGGTTGTAATGAAATGCACACACTTAGTAACCTGAGTCATTTTTAGTCACTAAATTCAGCACATGGGCACTCACTCAGTGTTCCAAGCATTTAGGGGTAGAATCTTAAGGCTATGTGTGTCAGTCTTCAAAGTAATGTATTTCACTAAATACTACTTACACTGTATTTACTGTATTTACACATTAGGGAAAAAAAGAGTTCTCCCAGCACTTGTTACAAACATTTCCTTATTCTTAATATAAGAGAAAATAAATAAATAAAAATAATAACGAGAATAAAATGATAACAATCTTATAATTCTTATGTTTAAACAAACCCTTAAAATATGTTCATATTTTATTTGTCTTGTCATCAGCAGCAGTTTCTACTGGTAAATCACTATCCAATGAGAGCCACAATGAAGTGCATGGATATCCCTGGACTGGAATCAACCAGTTCTGATCAGGAAACTACCCTTATCTTCTGGAAAGTCAACGTTACACCTCAGGGTTTGCCACGTTCATCTAACTCCAACTATCTGACCACCAGGGGCTCCCATTTCCCTGTGAACCCCCCCAAATCATTTCCTTTTGTTCTTGCCCTTCAAATCTCACCTGAACAGGTGCTGCAGTCTAGCGCAGAACTAAGGTGGTTGTGTAGGCTAATACTGACGAGAGGGTTGACTAGAAATTGCTGTAGTCTTTCAAAAGATTAAAAAAAAAAAACAATCAGTAAAAATCGGCCATCTAAAGACTTTATCAGGCCTTTATAGATGCCATCTGACGCGGCAGCGCAGCGCTAGTCCTCACGGAAATGTATCCACAAATTAATTTTATTATTCTAACTCTAAACGTGAAGTCACATCAGTCGCCGCGCAGTGGAGCACAGGCGGGAATGATGCCAAGGTGATGTCCAAACAGCATCCCGGACTCATGGCAGCGCGACCTACTTTAAGTACAATGCCATGACAACAACGTGGCGAAACCGGGAAACCCTGAAAATGTGACTAATTAGATTCAAACGAATCGCTCTGAATGAATTATTGTTACTGTAAAACAATTGCCTCGCTAATGTTTGACGAGTAGAAGTTTCTATCAAAATACAACTATAACGACCAAAAATTCCACATTAGAAAAAATCCCTGTAGCCCTCAGAGGTAAATTTAAAAATGCCTCAAGATTTCCTAACTACTCACCCGCAGCAGACTGTTTCACCGAGAACGCTGACACAAAGATCTTCTGTGTTCTCTTGATGTAATAAACAGCCGGATTTAATAAGTTTTACACACTTTTAGAAATGCTAGCTGAAAAACATCTTAGTTTCCTTGATCTATCCACAGGCTCAATAGTTATTTCTGTGGTTAGGATGACAAAACACAATATCGTCAATAACGAAAGAAAAATATTTAAACGAGTTTCTTTTCCGTCTGATCAGTTCAACTAAGAATTCTTATTTTCCGAGAGTGTCAAAAACGAGAACTTATGTTAATTGTAGTTGCATCATCTGTTCTCTCTCTACCTCAGTTTCCTCTCCCTGAATCCTGGCAGATTTTATACCGGCTTGAGCCGGTATTTTAGCGCGGGCGTGTGACGACTGCTGCTGTAGCGTTTCATCGAGGACGCGCAGTTCGCTCCATCCCCTGCAATGCTCGCACTTCCTTAGTATGAGGGGACATAAATAAACATTATTAACCACGAATGTGGGATACAAAGCATCCAAATCTTTCAATACACACTGTACGTCACATATACACGATTTTTGATTCTGCAGCTGAATGTGAGTGGGGAGTAGGAGAACTCACACGAACAATAATCCCGTCCCATTCTATTAAACCAATGGGCAGTTGAATTTTGCTGTGTCTGAAAAGGAGATTTGCTGCATATGTTATTACAAAAAATCAACTTTGTATGGAATGACGGGCCAAAACACTGCGGTGACAGACCGTCCCGCTTTGATACCAATACAGGAAGGAGAGTGCGCGCTCTCGGGAGGACACGGGCTATGATGTAGAGCTGCTAGTGCACGTGCGTCAAAGTACCGGGTAGAACAGGTTTGTTCCAGTTCTGTGCCAACTGAGAGCAGACGAGACAAAGTATACAACATATTAATAACAATGGTTTTTCATGAACGGCAGTTTGAAACGGTCGAACTAATTCAATATAGTTAACACTTCAGCCTGTTAAAGATGTTTTCATTTCACATTTTTGCCGAAGAATTAATACAAGTTCGCACAACGATTACGTCATAGACCATTCAACGTATCTCGAGGGTTAAGAAGTTATTGAAGAAAAGTCGCAGTCTGCACAACGCATTTGTGACGTTTTTCATATATATTAAAAATACCTGTTGGATGGTAGTGCTGTTAAAGTGTTAAATTATATGTTTCTGATTACTTAATTATTAATGTTTAATTATAATTAAGTGTTTAGATTATTAGAAATTAGGAGGAATAGTATGTAACAGACATTGAAAGACAGCGTAGTTACAGCAGGTAATATTTTTTGTAGCAAAGGTGTGTCTCGTAGGGTCAGCAAAATGTGTTACTGATCTTGTTTGTTATTATAAATCTAATGCGTTACACTGCTCAGGACATCTGCAAAGTCTGTGATTCACAATGTTCGCGTCTGTAGCTACTTGATATCTAGCTGAATTCTAGTTCGTATTTTCCAGTGTCTTCTCACTGATATTTCGTACCTTCCTGAGATATTCGCTTCACGAACGGCATAATGAACGGCCGGTAATGATCAATAGCCGTGGTAAAATAAGATGAGGAAAACAACATGCATATGGTTGCATTATGAGAAAACATTTCGGTTGTGAACTGTTAGGTTACATTTTATCAATGTGCTGAGGGAGTACGTGATTGGGGAACCGTAATAGGTTACTGTATAACGCTGCTCTCTTCGCCATGCAGTGCAAGGTGCTGACTATGATGTCGTCTCGTGAATACGGAAGCACGTACAGTGCAGTGAATGTACATCAAAGCCCCTAAACAGCTGAAAGCTGTACACTTCATTCTCGAATGAATAAGGTTTTTACAATGGAATACAATTATGGTACATTTCAACTAATGTGATTAATTTCTTGGCAATACAGAGAGACAATCGTTAGCTGCCTGTGAGGAAGTCTCTTTTTACCAAGCCTTTTGCTGGTGGGCACGTCTAGAAAAGAGTGCTAACGCCCAAGATTCTTCAAGTGGAGTAAATAAAGAAGTTTGTAGCTGAAAAGCACTGCTGATATAATGTAAGAATGTCAAGTCTGATTCTGTACAGTCTATAAAACTTTTGGCGTTCAGTACCTTGGACAGCTCACGGTTGAACACATAAGGAACGATTTTGTTTTCACCTGATGTAGTCAAACTTGTTGGATGAGGCATGATTGTCCTTGTCATGGCATGCACATATATCATTCATGGTTCATGTTCGTGTCACGGCTTCACCGGTCGAGTGTAAATTAGTCTGACTGACTTCTCAGGGCGAGTCTGCCGAGCAGCACGACTCCGTTGATTTTGTTTCAGTCCGCTGTGGCCGCTGAGAGAATGATTATGACTAAAAATGGCTCGTTATATCAGTCGATTACGTTGTTTTTTGTCTGTGTGGCTTTTACCCAACTGAAAGATATTTAAACAGTACAATCAAGACACGATTAGCTATAGATTAATTCTCTCGCTTCAGAATTTAGAGATAACATTACATGACCATGGCCATATCCATTTCAGTGCAGGATTGCTCCTGTAATATGTTATGTTTTACAACAGGCTGTAGCCAAAACTGCGCCGCAGGAGAACTGTTGGTGTGCTGATTACGCAGACATTGTAGTGTAGGCTTTATGTTACTGTTCCTCTGAGTGGTAAAACACCCCAGCTTTAGTTGTGGTGACTCTGGATCAAAGACATATCCCTTTTTGCTTTGGAAGGAAAAGGTTCTTTCCTCAGTCTCCAAGTGTGTTGCCTCCTAGAGGGTGGTCCAGTATACTGTGCTCCCCAAAAGCCCGTAACCACTTTAAAATGCAAAAAAACCCCCCCAAAAAAACCCAAAAACAAAACAAAACAGCTCTGTGACTGTGGGAAGCACGGATCAGGCAGTCCAGACTGTGCAGAATTTCAGAAGACCTCTCCCTTAGTTATTAAGGCATGCACATCATCCCAGGGTTACTGCAGCTGCCCTGTCCCGAATGCACCTCTGTTTGTGATGTTCTGAAAACCTACTCATGGTGTCTGGTGTTGACTTTTTTTTTATCAAAATCATGTGATAAGCTGCTAGGGAGCATCTTAATTCCTGTAAGATGGAAATCTGATGATCCTCAGGAAGGCCTATGTGTGTTTTTCCTGTTGCATCACTTCCCTGTCGATGTGACCTTTTTGTTATAGATTTCGTACAGCTAGGTTGAACCAAAGTACTGAGATCTGAGTTTTGGATGTGAATTCAGGCATGCAGTTTGACCCAGAGGTCAGAGGGTGTTGCACAGTTTCAGTTCTGCTCTGCATGTCTGTAAGGGTGAGAAACAATTCCCTTGTGACACCTCAGAGTGAAAAGATGTCCCTCACATAGCATGTCTCTGTGTGTTTCGCTTTGTGTTTCAAACACATCACTCACGTCTCACGTGCCCCTTAGGCCTGTTTTTCACTGGTGCAGACAGTAAAGCACTTCAGCTGTGAGGTATTTTACAAAATATGGTCAAAATACCAAGAGCGACACTGAAATATAAATAAAGAAATGCATAATTCTTTATTTTATGAATGGTTTGAAGGTATGGGCTGTATACATTCAGTGAGGGCTCAGATAAGCTGGAATTTGAAATAAAGTGAAATGTATGGTGGTATACAGTTAAGGCAAAAGTCTGATGATCAGCGGGCTAGAACATGTCGTCCTCACGTCACCCTGAACTCTGAATAAGTAGTGAAACTGATCTTTTGACTGTCGGGCGTCGGTGTCCTGAGCCTGCATGGAGGGCTCATCTCCCCAGTGAAACAGCATGCAGTGACTGGGCTGGACTGACAGGGCTGTCTGTCTTCTCAGTAAGACGGCTTTTCACTCTTCACACTCCTATCACTCCCAGCGGTTTCCCTTTAATCCACGCTGTCACTCTTTAAACGTCTGCCCTCCCTCTCGGTCTGTCCAGATTCTACTCTTAGCCTCATTTCCCGCTTGATTTTATTACTTGTGTTTTCTGCCAAGAACACTGCGAAATCTCTCTCTCTCACTCGCTGACCTTTTTACGTAACACGTCGATTTGACCTTTTGCTCTTTAATGTCAACACCCAACCCTTAAAGAAAAGCTGTAAGGAATTCTCTTCCTGACAAAGGGCTGTGTTTGCTGATCAGCAAAAGAAATAAATAAATAAAGAAAGCTCATATCTGTGTTGTTTTAAACCGGTTCAGTGATCACTGGTTCAAATATGAAGGCAACGTGGAATAGTGTTAAATGTCTGGTTCTTTCCTGAGTCATTGGCCAATGAAGAGAGTGTTTATAGATGAAGAAGACTGCTTTTAGTTCTCATAAGTTACTATGTTTACATGCTACTTGAAAACAAACTCTGTTGTTGTCCAGCTGCAGAAAATTCTTACAAATATATATCGATATTTATTTCACAACTGGTTAAACAAACGAAACAGCGACTTCAGGCCTCATGGGTGTGAGTGTAACCAGTTCAAACCAGTTTAACCAAACTCAGCTCTCTGCTGGAGAGACTGTTTAGACAGATGGCTTAAGGCTTGTTTGCCATATTTGGACCTTTCAGTAGTGTACAGTTACAAGGATTTGGTGGAAAATTAGCCAAGACTCCTGTTTTTCAGAAAGACCAATGAGATTAGGTGGCTGTAAATGCAATACCCTTAAAACGGTTTTGTTTTGTTTTCGCTCAACTCACTCGGCCTTGTGTCATGGTTTTCGCGCCTCCATATCAGACTAATGAGAAGTACAAAGCAGATAATGTAAATAGGATCCAGGTCAAATGTTCATGTAAAGAACAGATATAGTCCTCAGAGGAGCTCCTGGCTCACATGTTCTCCCTCCACGGTTTTACTCATTACTGATTGACTCATACAGGAGAGGAGATAGGCAGAGAGATACGACAGTCAGAAAGGCAGACGGGCAGAAAGATGGCACAGTTCTTCTACATGAAGAGTTGTTTTCACACTTGTTCGCTGCAACTTTGACACGCTCACATTTCTTACTGCGAAACAGGTGGCAGTGGGCGAGGGAGCAGCCTGTGTGGGTTACACACGCGTTCAGGTTTGTCTTCCGGGAGCGTTAGTTAGATGTGTTGGTTACACACGTGTTCAGGTTTGTCTTCCAGGAGCATTAGTTAGATGTGTTGGTTACACACGTTCAGGTTTGTCTTCCGGGAGCGTTAGTTAGATGTGTTGGTCACACACGCGTTCAGGTTTGTCTTCCGGGAGCGTTAGTTAGATGTCTTGGTTACACACATTCAGGTTTGTCTTCCGGGAGCGTTAGTTAGATGTCTTGGTTACACACGTGTTCAGGTTTGTCTTCCGGGAGCGTTAGTTAGATGTGTGGGTTACACACACGTTCAGGTTTGTCTTCCAGGAGCGTTAGTTAGATGTGTTGGTTTCACACACGTTCAGGTTTGTCTTCCGGGAGCGTTAGTTAGATGTGTGGGTTACACACATGTTCAGGTTTGTCTTCCGGGTGCGTTAGTTAGATGTGTTGGTTACACACATTCAGGTTTGTCTTCCGGGAGCGTTAGTTAGATGTGTTGGTTACACACGCATTCAGGTTTGTCTTCCGGGAGCGTTAGTTAGATGTGTTGGTTACACACGCATTCAGGTTTGTCTTCCGGGAGCGTTAGTTAGATGTGTTGGTTACACACATTCAGGTTTGTCTTCCGGGAGCGTTAGTTAGATGTGTTGGTTACACACACGTTCAGGTTTGTCTTCCGGGAGCGTTAGTTAGATGTGTTGGTTTCACACACGTTCAGGTTTGTCTTCCGGGAGCGTTAGTTAGATGTGTTGGTTACACACACGTTCAGGTTTGTCTTCCGGGAGCGTTAGTTAGATGTGTTGGTTACACACACGTTCAGGTTTGTCTTCCGGGAGCGTTAGTTAGATGTGTTGGTTACACACACGTTCAGGTTTGTCTTCCGGGAGCGTTAGTTAGATGTGTTGGTTTCACACACGTTCAGGTTTGTCTTCCGGGAGCGTTAGTTAGATGTGTTGGTTACACACACGTTCAGGTTTGTCTTCCGGGAGCGTTAGTTAGATTTGTGGGTTACACACACGTTCAGGTTTGTCTTCCGGGCGCGTTAGTTAGATGTGTGGGTTACACACACGTTCAGGTTTGTCTTCCGGGAGCGTTAGTTAGATGTCTTGGTTACACACATTCAGGTTTGGCTTCCGGGAGCGTTAGTTAGATGTGTTGGTTACACACGCGTTCAGGTTTGTCTTCCGGGAGCGTTAGTTAGATGTGTTGGTTACACACATTCAGGTTTGGCTTCCGGGAGCGTTACTTAGATGTGTTGGTTACACACACGTTCAGGTTTGTCTTCCGGGAGCGTTAGTTAGATTTGTTGGTTACACACATTCAGGTTTGTCTTCCGAGCGTTAGTTAGATGTGTGGGTTACACACGTTCAGGTTTGTCTTCCGGGAGCGTTACTTAGATGTGTGGGTTACACACACGTTCAGGTTTGTCTTCCGGGAGCGTTACTTAGATGTGTTGGTTACACACACGTTCAGGTTTGTCTTCCGGGAGCGTTAGTAGGATGAAAATGCTGAAGCATCTTGTACCACTGCCTCAGGGCGGAAATCTTTACATGAACACAGAAAAGACAGACCTGAAATTCTCGGAATATTTTTTAAGGAGCTCTCTGGTTTACAGACAGAATAATATGCTAAATGTTTATGTATTTCAAAAAGTTCATGAAGTTTTGGGGGGAGGGTTGTGTGAGGTCCAGCGTGCATGTGGTGGTGATTCCTATGCAGCCGACAGAGCCAAACCTAGGCCATTGTGAAAGGAAGCACTTGTCTGTAACCAGTCACCTCAGGGAAATTTGGCAAATGAAACGTCCTCATTGAGGTGCCGCCCCTCCCACCTTTCCTTGTCTGGTAAAACTAGCTCAAGCAGTCATATAGACAGGTGCTCTGACCTTAACTTCTTACCTCAGCTTATCTGCAAACAACTCATTATGTAAATCCACACAGAGTACCGTCTTGACCTCTGACACGTTTTCTTATGTAAGTTGGCACACTTACACGTTAAAACCCCGATCTGCACACTGGCCTTAGGTCAGAGTCATAGAGACAGATGTAGAAAAAGAAATATTTTGGCCATAAAGATTAGGCTTGGTTAGGTACACGGACTTTGTCTCCCCTGTATTCGGTGGAAAAGGTTCAGTTTAAAGTGCTTAGGCCCTGTGGTTATGTTGCTTTTTCATTAAAAGTACTTTGAAGATACAAGGTTAAAAAGCATTTGCCCCTTTGGGTCTTCACAGTGTATCATGTGAATTACTCTTAACACAACTTCCTTGTATTATGACAGATATAAATAAATGTTGCGCATGCGCTTGTGTGTGTGTGTGTGTGTGTGAGGGTGCGTGTGTGTGTGTGTGAGGGTGCGTGCATGTATGTGTGTGTGAGGGTGCGTGCGTGTGTGTGCGTGTGAGTGTGTGTGTGTTTGTGTGTGAGTGTGTGTGAGGGTGCGTGCATGTGTGAGTGTGTGTGTGTGTGTGAGTGTGTGTAGTTTTGGTTTTGAGTGCACACTACTGATGTGTGTCAAAGACTACTCTGTTCTTTAGCCACTGAAGGTTTCGGATTCGTCTAAATAATATTGTCCACTGAATGATAAAGTGAAAGCTCTAAATACCAAAGGGAAAAGGAACACCTTGGTTGTCTTTCAAGAGAGAACCACCTCTGTCTTGTGGCACACCTCTAACGTAAAAGAGAAAAACTCATTTTCAGTAGTTTTCTTCCAAAGTCTCTGAAGACTAAACAGCAGTTTGTGAGAGCACAGGTAAAAAAAAAGAGACAGGACGAGAAAAGTTCTTTGCATAATTTCATTCCTATTCTCTAAGGATTTTTTTTTTCCTTTTGGTCTTGTGCAATCTGCAAAATACTTAGCAAATAAAGTCATAGGCACATACAAACAGAATGCTGCCCTTACTCTGACCGACAACATGTAAACATGTCTTAATTGTCAATACAACAAATACACATAATAATAATAATAAAAAAAACAATAATAACAATAATAATAATGCCTTATCATTATGGTTAAAATACAAGGATGTTAGGATTGAAATAACAATATGCTACACTAATACAAATTAATGAATTAAAACATTTTTCAAGTTAATATTATAAATGTGGTTATAGTTCAGTCATGCACCCCACACACACACGCTCATATAACACACCCGTCAGGCATCGGAGGGACAACAACCCAATCCCTGACTCTTTGAAGTGAAAAGTTTTGCATTTCAACTCTTGTGAAATAATTTAGCACCCTGAAAATTAGTTTGATTTAGTCTGGGGTCCTGGTCCTGCTGCAGCCGAAACCTCCGCCTGTCCATTACCCTCTCTGAGACGTCGGGCCCTGCCGCTCCCAGATCCAGCGCGACACCAATTTATCTAACGGAAACCAAAACAGAGCTTTATTCTTCTCTCAGCTACGGGTGTGTTATACACATAGCATAGCCCGTACGGAGCACGACAAGCCACAGTCAGTCTCCTCTCAGTGGAGAACGCCACAGCTTTTCCTATGCAGTGGAAAAATGGTTCAGCTTTTCCTATGCAGTGGAAAAATGGTTCAGCTTTTCCCGTGGGACACGTGCTATTGCTTTTTTGTTGTTGTTTCTGTTCTGTTTTTGGAAAGGGAGGTGTTTAGTAAAAGCCGTTTAAGGGCAAACTTCTCCTTGGACCGGATTTGAGATCTGACTGTTCAATCTAAACCATTTCTTCATGCGGTAAGACCGTTGTGCATCCAGGTTCAATTTAAAGATGTAAACATTAGGAGAGAGAGGTCATGGGTCTAGGAGACTGACGAGACGTGATGACCAAACAAGTCAATGAGACTAAATGGATGAATGACGTCTGGAGAATAAACTCTGTCGGAATAACGGACGTTATTGGAATAACAGGCATTATTGGGAAGTTGGCAGTTTGAATCGAAGGGGCTAGTTACTTCGCTGTGAAGTGAACAGATGACTTCACTGTGCCCTGTGAGAGCCAATCAGAGTGAGCAGACCGCACAGGGCAGTCGTGAGCATGCTGTTTGAGAGTGGTCGTCATGGAGATCATAGTCCTAGGAGGAGTTCTGCCCTTAGAACAATAACAATCTTCCAGTAAACTAAACTAAACTAAACACTCTCCCACTCATTCCCCATCTGCTGGGTGCCAAACTGTGTACACAAAAGGTTTTCTGTGTGTGTTCACTGGTGAAAAGACTTTTGCATTCTTTAAGCTGAGCAAGGTTCTTTTTGTTTTGTTTGTATGCGTGTTTATGTATGAATTGCTTAAATCTCATTTGTACTCCAGTGAAAAACACTGGCTCAATATATTAAACATGTCCAGCTTAATATGTTCAGAATGTGTTCAGTATGTGCTCAGTATGTGTGCCAAACAAAATCTGTACTCTATACCACACTTATCTGGCACATCATAAAGGTCTTTTGGTTTGACTTGGTGGTTTAGTAGACCCAGTAATATGCAACAGTCTTTTGGCTGCATATCATTAATCATCAATCAATCAATCAATCAATCAATCAATGAATGCAACAGGAGATCAGACAAGTCAGTAATACACTGCTCATCACTCTCCTTACTAACTACAGATACATTTGAATTCTGCACATAATCCAAGAGCTTCAAACTATGAAAAATACTAGTCCTCTACAAGTGTATTAGAAGATCTGGGACCCCTAGTGGAGCTAATGTAGCACTACACCACTGGAGCGCTGGTTTCCTGTCACTGACGTTTGAGGGTCATCCTTCTACTAACAGCACATAAACAAGACCTTATGAGTCAAAGGCTCACTGTCCTCGCTGTTATCAGCATAATCAATATTTGGTTCAATTTGTTTAATATTGATCCTGTCCCCTCATGTCAGACTCTGGCAAAGTCTTTTACAATCAAAACTAAACAGTGATTTGAGGATTAGCATAACACTCCCAGTTTGCCCAATAATAAACTGTCAGATTAAAGGAAGTACTTCAATCTGATTTTTTGAGAGTTTAATCTGTGTACTTTAACTTTTGTGAGTTTTAAAGTATGTAGCTTTTCTCATGGTTGTAACCGTTAGCATTTGACGTCATTCCAAACACAGGCAAACACTGACAGTTTACACAGAGAAAACTGTCCTGACATCATTCCAAACACAGGGGAAGATCAACAGTTTACACAGAGAAAACTGTCCTGACATCATTCCAAACACAGGGGAAGATCAACAGTTTACACAGAGAAAACTGGAAGGAGCCAGGGATGCGACAGGCTCTACACACAGAATAAAATGTCTGTTATGAAAATCTCAAGACAAAACAGTTAGCCTTAAACATGCTTTACTACACACATTATTCATCTGTTATCCTCCATGACCAGACACAGAGTCTCACTGGATATCTTACTTCTGATGATTTGTTTGATCAGTTTGCTGATACAGGTAATCCGCCTGTCAAATGACCAATGAGAGAGAAACAGTTTCTCAACGACTGCTGAGAAATGCCTCAGTGGATAAAAGGCTATTTCCGCTACTTCCATGTGTGTCATCCACAGTCAAGTGAGGCTATTCTTGGTGTCTGGTTTCCAGTGGGAACTAGCTTGACCACTGTGGCTGACTAAACCAAATACCATTTCCCTCTCCGTGGTCCTGCTAATGCAACCACCGTGAAATGATTTACAAACTGTCAGTACACTGTAATATCACTAACACCACATACCTGCCTACGATTGGAGTATGTACCTTTTCAGATATACTGCTTTACACAAGAGGGTAAATAGCTGCACAATGTCATTTCTATGTCAATGTGGTGGTTGATCCTGTGCATTGATCTTGAGGTGATGAGGTATGTTTTCTCTAACTAGAGGCAGGAGATGAGAGAATGTTTAATGAGATGAGAATCTGTACTCCTGTTTCCTATAAAGGCCTTGACACAAGTTTGTACGGAGGGACAAAAAAAAAGATTGACAGGAACTGAAATGTAGCCTGATGGGCTGCGGGCAGTCAGAACACGTGTAGAGGGCGTGGTCTCAGGACTGGGCTGAGCCGTGTGCTCTGGTACCGTCAGACAGTGGGACTTAGGAATTCGGAATGCTCACGGGAGGGAACTCCGTCTCGTCGTCCAGACACACTGGTCCCGCAGCAAACTCGTGCTCAGGGATAACCTCCCCCTTTTTGGCTCCTCCATCCTCCGAGTAACCTAGGAGACGGAATGGAGGTAGGGAGAAGGGAAAACATACACTGTAACACTCTGCGTGCGTGTGTGTGTGTGTATGTGTATGTGTGTGTGTGTGTATGTGTGTGCGTGTGTGTGTGTGCATGCGTGCACCCGCGTGTGTGTGTGTGTGTGTGTGTGTGTGTGGAGATTTAGGTTTCTGTAGCATTGCGTGGACAAAATCTCCCCTTGAGGATTTAATGAGGGAAACTTGTGAAAACAATTGCTGGTCCCCACTTTGATAAGAAAAGCATGAGAAGGACACTGTATGCCGTGTGCACTCGGGGGGCAGAGTAGAGAGACGTTAGCCCACCACTGCAGAGTCCTTGCTTTAACTGCAGAGTCTCTGCGGTGACTCTGGCTTGGCTGGGCGTCCATACAAACACAGTTGGCGGTGTTCACAGGAGGGGGGCTGATGGGGGATCAGATCCCGACTGCTGCACCAGTGACCCGCACTGATCGGGCGGGCAGTGCACTGGATTAGCGGTGGGCAGACCTGGGAAGTGTGAACCTCCACGTGCATCACAGTTTCCCACAGAGACCCTACATGGTCTCTTGAAAAGAAGCAGTGGGTGGCCCCACGTGTGTCTGAGGGGACACGTGGTAGCCTGTTAAACCATGACTGTTAAACCATAAATGTGTGTGTGTTTTTGACTAACAGTGTGGCGGGCACACGAATGCAATTTATGTCCCTGTCTGTATAGGTGCCTGTCAGTGTCTGTCGTGTCTCTGTGAGTGGATGTCAATGTGAGTAAATGCATCTGTGAGTGTGTGTCTGTGAGTATATGTCTCTGTGAATGTGTGTCTCTGTAAGCGTGAGTCTTTATGACAGTGTGTCTCTGTGAGTGTGGGTGTCTGTGAGTATATGTATCTGTGAGTGTGTATCTGTGAGTATATGTCTCTGCGAGCATGTGTCTCTGTGAGTGCATGTCTGTGAATATACATCTTTGTGAGTGTGTTTCTCTATGAGTACATGCCTCTGTGAGTATGTGTCTCCGTGAGTATATGTCTTGAGTGTGGGTCTCTGTGAGTATGTGGTCATCGCAGTTCTATGTCTCTGATGCAGATGGTCAGATGTGTATTTGTGAGTTGCTGTGCGTGAGTGAGCCAGTGCAATCAGCGGGCATGGTGATGGTTTATACCTGTAAGAGTTGCTGTGACAGGTCCAGAGACTGGCATGGCAACAGTGGCAGCGTAAGACTGGCATGGGGGTGGTACCGTCATACCGTCTGAGCCGTCCACCTCCTGCCTCTGCTCGTCCGTGCCGAAGAGCCTGTGGGCCATAGGTAACGTGAGTTCACTGCCGTGGGGAGCAGTGGGCTGAGAAGACCGAAGGGCAAAGAAGTGACCAAGTGATTCTGACGCCGTCACAAATGAGGGGCATTGCTGACAGTAGTTGCAGTCATTTGCTTTAATAAGTGAAAGCCCACCTGTGACTGTGCACGAGGGTGCATTCACCCCCCTCCTGAGGGTCAACATTGTAAATGAACAGATGTCCGTCAGATGAGGCCACCAGCAGCCGCGGAAGTTTCTGGATTCTGAGAGGAGAAATTGAATAGCCTCACATGTGGGGAGGTTCATTAATGAGTGAACACTGAAGATCACAAAGCATTTTTCAGTCTGTTTTAACTGTCTGTCTGTCTGTTGGGAAGATTCCACTGTTAATGGGAAATCTACTGGACCCACTGCATACACAAAGCAGCGAGGTCACAGAAGTTCATTTGTACCTAGCGTCTCCGTGACGAATATCATCCAATGTGATTCACAAAAACATACACACAGTCAGCAGGTTAAAGTCAGCTCAACAGAACAAGCTCTATAGCACAGGACCACACAGAAATGACCTCCCACAGAAACAAGCATTTCCTCAAACACACACACATACACAAACACACACACACACACTCTGATTACTGTGGTCCTATACTGAAAACAGGATCAGGTGTGTATGTCTATGTGTGAGTGTGTGTGCATGTCTATGTGTGAGGGCGTGAGTGTGTGTGTGTGTGAGTGTGTGTGTATGTCTATGTGTGAGGGCATGAGTGTGTGTGTGTGAGTGTGTGTATTTCAGTATTTTGAGGACGTTGTCGGGAGCGACCGGCGCTGTGTAGAGTGGGCACTCACGTAGCGAGGGCACAGACGTGTTTCTGCCCGGCCGTCTGAAGGCGGACAGTGGCGAAGGCTCGGTCCTGGTTCATCATGCCTGACACCTGGGCTGGGAGGTAACTGCTCGCTGCAGAGAACATCTTCCCAACATATGCCGACCAGGTAGGAGACTCCTCCTCACCACTGTCTCACACACACACACACACACACACAAAATGAGTGAGTGAGTGTGTGTGTGACTGTGTAGCAGTAGTGTTACTGTGAGTTACAGTGTTGTTAGTGTGTGTGTTAGTGTGTGTGTGTTGAGGCAGTGTCAGTGAGTGTGTATTTCAGTGTGCTGCACCTCGGGCCGTGATGCTCCAGTTTGAAAATGTGAACGGTCTCTGTGTTGCTGGAAGCGCACAGGAACTGGGCATCAGGACTGAACGACAGAGAGCTGATGGTGACATATCTGTGAGAGCACAGAAATGCGCAGTCAAACACCAAACAAACAACATAACACACACACACACACACACACACACACACACACAGACCTGTCACGTCTCCCATTTTTTCCAGGAGACTTCAACATTACCCACGTCTCACTTCTCACGGGTCTCGTTAAATCTCACGGATTTTCACACTCAGTAGCATAGAACAGACCTAATCATTACAATAGACTGCTGCACGGTGCAAGTGACCGCCGTGTTCGTGCTGCGTGGCTCACTACGTCTGCGCGGCCCACTACGTCTGCGTGGCCCACTACGTCTGCGCGGCCCACTACGTCTGCGCGGCTCACTACGTCTGCGCGGCTCACTACGTCTGCGCGGCCCACTACGTCTGCGCGGCTCACTACGTCTGCGCGGCTCACTACGTCTGCGCGGCCCACTACGTCTGCGCGGCTCACTACGTCTGCGCGGCTCACTACGTCTGCGCGGCCCACTACGTCTGCGCGGCTCACTACGTCTGCGCGGCTCACTACGTCTGCGCGGCCCACTACGTCTGCGCAGCAGTTATACTGGTCAACAGTGTTTCAGTATATAGTGAGTATGTTCCGTAAATGCCGTGCAAATGTAACAACATGCTTGCACGTGTTGTCCTTTGTTTGTGTGTGTGGGGGGGGGGGGGCAGTGGGGGTGGCTCACGGACTTCAATCACTGACCTCACAGATTTCAGTCATTTTAATTTGACAGGCATGCACGCAGTCAAACATTAAACAAACACCACACACACACACACACACACACACTCCAAACAAACATCATAACACACACAAACGCACACTCAAGCAACAACACACACACACACTCAATCAAACACCAAACAAAGAACGTAGCAAGCACACACACGTGCGCGCGCAAAAACACCAAACAAACAAAACACACACACACACACACACACACACACACACATACACACAAAAAACCACTGAACAACATAATGCTGGTTACATATGTAACTGTGGTTCTACAGCTGGCATATGATGCAGTTTAGACTGAGTGGAAACAGTCTAAATGAAGCTGCATCGATTGCTGAGAGCTTACACCCAAGTTGTCATTTTGTGACACATGACGTGACGTAGACAATATAGTCCAGTGCTCACGTCAGTCAATGCTGGGAGCATTTCTCACCAGAACCAGAGGCCTGAGTCACCTGAAAATCTGGTGGTCTTCCACCAGACATTGAACCACGGTTACATACGTAACCAGCGTTCTACTTCCTTGTCTCCACACTGCCAGATGGCATGGTTTAGATTGTGTGGAAGACTTATACCCAAGCTGTCACGAGGGCTCCAACACATGTATAGGGTGTTCCTGTTTCACATGGCACAGAGCAGAGGATTAACAGACATAGGGGTTTTAATTGTGTTTTTGTCAATCAGGCGGACGCATCAAGGCTCACACATAAGTGACAAATGAGACCTGCTGGGATGCACAGCAGGAGTCACATGGTCATGATCAGATGGAGTGATGCTGAACACTGCCTGCACACAAAAAACGGGGAACTAGAAGCGGCGACATTAATCCGACAGAATCTTGAAAATGTCATGATGACATCCATGTTGCGACAGTGCAAATATCCATTAGGCTTGCTCCCCACAGCGCAGCCCAGGAAGTAGGCACTGCACGAGTGGAATGACATTTCACAGGCCCGGGTGTGTCACGACCAGTAGACGAGTATAAGTAACAGCGTCTGTAATCCAGTGAGCTAACCTGTCCTTCCACGAGGCTGGTCCATTGCATCCATCACTAGGACATACAAACAACTGGTCGTTGGCCCGCCAACCTCTTGTAGCTGCCACATATTGTCTAAGTGCCCTGACAGGGCAAAGGGCCGCATTCAGTGTATCGTCGAAAGAGTTCAAAGCAGGAATCGTAATGGGTCAGCTGACATACTCTGGACCCAGGACTTTAGGTAGGAATGCAGGGTTTAGCCATAACGTCACTCATGAGTGCTCTGGCCCCCACTGCAGACACTGTGGGCTGACAGAGAGTGCGTCCAGCTTACTAACTCTCTGTGCTGAAGCAGCTGCAACCAGGAACGCTGTTCTCATTGAAAGCCACTTGATGTCTGTCTCTCCCAGAGCCTCATAGGGGGTGACACATAGGCTGTCGAACGCAATATTGAGGTCCCACTGAGGAACTGAACATTTGCAAGGTGGATTCAAATGTCTCGCGCCTTTCAAGAAGGCCACAATCATCTTACGCCCCCCTACTGGGGACACCTCAACACCTCAACTGGGCCCCTATAGGCTGACATTGTTGCCACATAACCCCTCAGAGTGCACACAGAGTGACCAGCCTGCAACGAGCCCTGCAGAAATTTCAGGATATTCCCCAGCAAGGCATGTTAGTGGGTCAATGTTGCGTCCAGAGCACCACATTGAAAAATATTTCTATTATCGTACAGCAATCGTGTAGATGGGGCACGGGCTTTTAGAATAGTGTCCAGGACCCGGCCCATCATTGCCTGGGTATTACAAGCTCTGCACACTAGGCGGTCAGTGCGCCTGCACTCAGGGCTAGGGCATCGTGGATCTGCGTGAAGAGCCTCCTCAGGCGAAACAATCAGGGAAACTACTCCTGATTCTACTGCTGGCACAGGGGCTGGGCCCCCCCCCCCCCGAGCCTGGCTCTGCCATGGACACTAGCAGCCCAGTAGGGTGGTCCATCCTACAAGTATTCGCCTCCTTCAAGGCCTCAGTGAACATCTTTGTGAAGTCCTCACAATGAGGAATAACCAGATCGCTGCTACGAGCAGGTAAGCGGCAGGGGCAATTTGTCCGCATGATAGCCAGGGAAAGAAGTTCCAAATTAAGTTTTGCTAGAGCCATCCGTATGGCACTTCCCAGAAGTGGCAGTGAATATCGAGGGCTCTGCTACATCCTCTGACTCCCTGCCGCTTCCTGTTGCAAGAGAGTCAAAAGCAGCATGATCTTCCGGAAGTGAGATGTCTTCAGTGTCCAGAGGAGACAGGGCATCAGTAGCAGCAAGAGAAAGAGCGTCCACCTCTCTCGAGAGAGGGGAGGCCGGTGGGTCTGCCTCTCCATCCAGAGGGGAGGCAGGTGGGTCTGGTTGTGAGGTAGGCAGGGAGGCATCGTCTGGGTAAGTGGCTGGGCAGATGCAGAGGAGACAAGACAGTCCTCATTCCCACTGAGCCCCGCAAGGCGTCCCTGCCGCTGTTGTACGGTGAACAGACTACAATGCACACAGGGGTCAGACATGGCTTCTCTGAGGTGATGAATCCCAAAGCAGCTGGGACATGCGATCATGTGGGTCATCCAACTTCATGAGTGTACCACACAGAGTGCCCCAGGCCATTACTGCTTGAACTTGAGTGTAAAAAGAAGTTGTGGCGTGTGTGATAATGTGGTGCCAGGCATGAGCACGCAGCACTGTATCTGACGATCCTCGTTTAGTACAGTCTAATATTGAGTAATACAAAAATAATAATCTATCGGATAATATAGGCTACTAATATAATATTACTGTAAGAGATCCGTCCATGAGTAACCGCGAGGACAGCTGAGGAATGCGATGTACACTGAGTGGTGTGGTGCCATGGACTAGGTGCCTCACACTTGGGTGTTGTGTCCCGTGCAACCGTGACGGGGGAAGAGGCATCGATTCACCGTCGTGCTGCGCTGGGGGGTGGGTGCGTTATACTCGGTTTATGGTACAGTGTGACCACATCGAGGAAGGGGCGTCGGCTTAACTTAGCGTGACGTGACGTGCTGTGCCGGTGACTGGGCACAAACACACACACTGTGATTTGGTGTACTTGAACAATGCAATGATCCTGGTGTGTGGGCACTGCACGCTAGCTGTACAATGTTAGTTCACCTAGCAGTTGTGCTAGACCAGCGTGATGGGTCTGCAGCACTCGGAAATGCTAGATATTCACCTTTCTAGTTTTGTTGAGGTGTTCGCAGGTAATCCACCGGATTTCGACAGAGAACGAAAAAAACTAGAGTCTGAGCTAGTAATTGCCCCGTCAAGTTAACTGAAGTGTTGAAGTGGGAATAAAGATATGGTGGAGATATACTCTGCAGTTAGCTGTTCCACAACCACAGTAGAGCTGTCAAGACGATGTCAGAGAATTTATGATGTGTTCTCAGCAGCGGCGAGGAAGCGGAGGGGAATAACTGACGTGAACACTGGACTATACTGTCTACATCACGTCATGTGTCATAAGGTGACAACTTGGGTGCAAGGTCATAGATGCAGCTACGCGCAAGGGGGTTTCCACATAGTCTGAACCCTGTGGCGGTCTGGAGACATGGAAGTAGAACACGCACGCACACACACACACGCACACACACACACACACGCACACCAAACAAACATCATAACACACACACTCCCACATACGTATAGTCAAACACCAAACAACATAATACACACACACACACACACACACAAAGTCAAACATCAAACAAACAAAATAACACCACACACACACATACACACACACACACACACACACATATATATCCTGAGGTATATTAAAACATTAATTCAGAGAAAGGAGAGACTGAAGTTCATTATATATTGAAGGTCGATTTTTTTCTTCAATTTGTATCTCTCAGACTCGTGTCACCCATGCTCTCTCATCTCAGCCCAACAAGACAATCCCTTCACTACACAAAGCTGAGGATTAGAACATATTTTCTTTCACACATGTGAAACTAAGCCAGCACCATGTTTCAGTTGTTGAATAATGGATTCAGTTCTGTCAGCTGTGAGAGTGAACTGTACAAACAGAGGACACATACTTCTGCACACAAACCGGCACACCTGCGCTGTCAGGTATGCTTTAGAGAGCCACTCCCCTCAGCAACACAGACAGATCTGAATTCTCTGCTATTTTAAATCATCTTTATCTACCTGTTTGCTTTCTGAATAACCGAAGCTAGTTTGTAGTGTGCTGATCTGTTTGGTTTGTGAGTTGCTCTGTGGGTGGATACTCTAACCTCTTCATGCCTCTGCGGAATTCAAACAGACGCAGGCCCTCTGGAATGGAGAACACTCGGATTACAGTACCCTGCACAGACAGGACAAAGCCATCAGTCTGATATTTCTGTGAGTGTGTGTGTGTGTGTCTGTGTATGTGTACATGTGCGTGCACATGTGTGTGTATATATACACGTGTATGTGTATCTTACCCTCTCTGAAGCGCTGGCCAGTTTGGTGCCTGAGGCATTGAAAGTGATGGCAGCCAGAGGACTGTCATGGGCTGGAATCATAGTCACAGTGCTCTACAGGAGAGGAGAGGAGAGGAGAGGAGAGGAGAGGAGAGGAGAGGAGAGGAGAGGAGAGGAGAGGAGAGGAGCTTCAGTGATCCACGACAGTAACACAGAATATTCAGTAAAGTAAAGATTCCAATAAAGCAGATGTTTGAGTGATTTTGTTGTGCAAGCAAACTATGTAAACACACATTATGTAAACATGCGATTAGTATATGAATTTACGAGTCTGTTAACATCACATCACAGACAATAACTGACAGATTGTTAGCTTCATAGACAATTGTCACAGCGTCATAGAGAATATTCATAGCGTCATAGACAATAATTACCAGATTGTTCGCGTCATAGACAATAATCTCTCCGATGGTGGCGTTGCCAGGGTATGCCAGGTAAGAGTTGGAATGGTTAATGGAAAGAGCACAAAGCCCTGAAGAAATAAATACAGAGGAAAAAATCTTTTGTGATTTTTATAAGACGTATGTAAAAAATGAGCCACTTCTTCCATAACGAAATATAAGCATCACTTCTAAATGTCAATGAACCAAGCAAAAAGAACAGCATTATCTTATCTGTAGATCTAATACTTACTTATACAGGAATAAATAAACCTTCACCATGACAACAACAACTAATACTACTACTACTACTACACACAGTTCATTTTAGTGTCAATGACAGTGACAGTCAACTTTCCTACACTAGCCAAATTGATCTTAAATTAAATATGTAATTAAATTAAATAGGCATATTTATTCACAAATATGTACAACAATAGTAACAGATATTGAAATAATTACAATAACAGGTTAAATGCATTGAAAGATTAACCTGGAATGAAGAAATGATTTAAGATGTATAGCATTTGAAGTTTTATTTTCCCTTTTGTTTGCGTTGGGAGTGATGTGTGTGTGTGTGTGTGCACGTGCGTGTGCGTGTGTGTGTGTGTGCGTGTGCGTGTGCGTGTACGCCGTGTGCGTGTGGAGGGGGGGGGGGGGGTTGTTTAGTTTGTTACCTGCAGGGTTAGGGGGTGTGTTGAGAAGCGTCTTCAGAAGTTTCATGTCTTTTATGTTGTGGATGTAAATAGACTCCTCCAGACACACGACCAGCCTCTGCACACAGTGTCACAGGGCAATACTACTGCTCATTATTCAGGAAAACCTCCAGTTTGTGTCAATATACTACTACACGCCAGTGATGTGAATAATCAGAACTTTAAAACCGAGATGTAAACCTTTACAAAAAAAGCATGAACCAATAACTGACTTTTTTTTTTTTTTTTTAAATCATAAGCTCAGTTGATTATAAATGTTCAGTTGTCCACTCATTGACCGGATCAGCCCTACAGAATCAGCGGCTACCAACACAAGCCTTCAACAGCAGACCATTCCCTGTTCACCCACACGAATTACAAGGGAAGAGGTTTCACAGTTCACTGTTTAAAAAACAGTCTAAACATTAAGAACAGCCGTCGACTTGTCACATCCCTACTGGACTCGTACACAAATAATGTAAAAAAGATGCGAACATGTGAAAATACTGTAAATTAATCTCAATCACAATTTCTCTTTTTCCAAAACCATTTTACCCTTAAGGGAAAATGTTTTCTAATTCACTGTTGTTTTGTTTTTGTGATCTAATGTTTGTGAAAGGCCCCAGAGGACAATCTGCTCCTACACAGACAAACACCGAGCACTTTGTCTTATCTGTGTTCCCCCAGAGCCTGGGAGGCAGGCAGGGCTCCGTCACCTGGCGGTTGAGCCGCACGGCCAGGATGGTGTTGGAGTAGCTGTAGTTGCAGATTTCCGTCCCCTTCTTAAAATGATAGACATTCATCCGCCGCGGCATGGCCTGTCCTACCACCACCACCAGACTGCTGGAGAAGAGTCGCTCCACAATGTACACGTCTGGATTCTCCGCTGAGGAGGGACACACACACACACACACACACACACACACACACACACGCACATAAACCAGCGATCATAAACACACTTAAATACTACCCTACACACACAGAGACTTCCCAGGCTCTGCCATTCTCTATGCTAATCAGTCAGTTTGTGAATACTGAACGCTCAGTATTCACAGTATTCAGAAAGTGAATACTCTTGAGTCACTGGCTAAAGCAAACATATGGAACCATATGCTACTACGGCTAGGTCTCTGAACACACGCCTGCAAGAGAACTGTGTGAGCACAACACTTAATCTCATGTTTTGTATGCGGAACGAGGTGAAAAATCAACTAAAAAGAACAGACTGTTCTGACTGAACAACACTAATCCTCAAAATGCATTTTATCAGATGTCAACAGTAAACAGTGTTTAGATAGCCATAAACCTGCAGGAAGAGGTCAGACAGTGAATTCCCCTCCAGATGACAGGTGTTAAACACAGGGGGTAAATCAGAGGGCACTGAGTGTTGCTTTCAGTGAGGAAATACTCCACATGTTACAGTAGGCTATCTGTACAGTACACCCACTATCAGCAGGCTGACCTAAGCTCATGAACAGGTCCAGACACAGGCTTTTAATTCGGTTTTCCAATATCTCAGATGGATTCTTTACAGCCCAAAGACCAATTACATTATATTCTCTCCAGTAATCCCAGAGATTACACTGCCTCTTCAGAAAACACAACACAACAACCATTAACAACTCCTTTTCTGTTTTTTTCCATCCCAGATTCACTTTCCAAAGACTTACTGACTGACTGTATTACTGACTGACTATATGACTGACTGACTATATGACTGACTGACTGACTGCATGACTGACTGCATGACTGACTGACTGTATTACTGACTGACTATATGACTGACTGACTGCATGACTGACTGACTGTATGATTGACTGACTGTATTACTGACTGACTATATGACTGACTGACTGCATGACTGACTGACTGTATGACTGACTGACTGTATTACTGACTGTATGACTGACTGACTGACTGAATGACTGTATTACTGACTGACTGTATGACTGACTGACTGTATTACTGACTGTATGACTGACTGACTATATGACTGACTGACTGTATTACTGACTGACAATATGACTGACTGACTGACTGTATGACTGACTGACTGTATGACTGACTGACTGTATGACTGACTGACTGTATTACTGACTGTATTACTGACTGACTATATGACTGACTGACTGACTGTATGACTGATTGACTATATGACTGACTGACTGACTGACTGACTGTATGACTGACTGACTATATGACTGACTGACTGACTGTATGACTGACTGACTGTATGACTGACTGACTGTATGACTGACTGACTATATGACTGACTGACTGTATTACTGACTGACTGTATGACTGACTGAATGAATGAACGAGTGAGTGAGCTAGCTAGCGAACAAACAAATGAATAAATAAACACACACATCACGTTTGTGTGTCATGAGTGAACCATGTCTGTGATCTCAGGCCCTGACTGGATCTGGGTCTGGGTCTGAATGAACAGTGTGTATAAATTTTGAGTTAGTTTTGATTTTTCATTTTGACAGCGGTAAGAGTGGGGCGTGAGTGAGGATGCCGTTGGTCACATGCTGCCCAGAGGTCAGAGAGGACGTCACAGAAACACGTCAGACTTTTACCACTGTCATGGATGCAGTCCAGTTTGTCCACTGAGGTCACCGAAAACAGCTTATATCCAGTTTTAGTGCCGACGGCCAAAGACCTGCAAAACAGATGGCCAAAAATAACAACTCATTATAACACAACTTCCTTTTTTCACATTATGTCTTAGTTTTTCAGATGAGCTGTTGATATGTTTGCACTTCTCTGGTCAGCTTTGCTTGGACTGTGCTTTTCATGTCGCTGTAAGAAAGTGTGGAATGAAACTTCACTCTTTTAACGGCTTAAACTGCTCAGCGTCAGACTGATGCAACGATTCAGTGGGCTGTGACCAAATTCTCCATCACTTCATGAGTCACTGTGTTTTTTCAGGAGCCAGTACAGCTGATGCAACCCTTTCAGTACTAAAAATATGTA
Source organism: Chanos chanos (assembly GCF_902362185.1). Taxonomy (NCBI): domain Eukaryota; kingdom Metazoa; phylum Chordata; class Actinopteri; order Gonorynchiformes; family Chanidae; genus Chanos; species Chanos chanos. The sequence goes on along the minus strand of NC_044507.1, from coordinate 22,208,350 downwards.
AATTAGCAGTTCTCTCAGTCAGACATTTCAGAGAACTCAACTTAAGTGCTATCTGCCGAGAAACGTCTTAATATGCTGCTAACACGGCCACGTTTTGTCCCTGTGGAGTTATAGGTTTGGTCACAGAGGAAAGATTTCCACAGGGAAGTGGAATATGAGAGCGAGTTAGCGCTTTGACACTCATTGTGTGATTGGATGGAACACACCAGAGACCAACATCTGTTTCACACACACTCCTCATTCCTGTGTTCATGTCAGGTCATGTGCTTTGCCTGTTTCCTTCAAAACTACTGATCCTCGTAACTGTTTTCTAGTCTGGACCACAGAGATGTATCTCTGTTCTTGATTCATATGTCTGAAGATTACAGAAATGAAAGAGCGTATGAATATGACTTGGAAGCATCTTCTGTGTGTAACCGTTGGGCGCAGCACATATGAAATCATTCACTATTGTTCTTAAAGTTATAAACAGCTAAATGCGGTGAGGTGCGTTAACAGTTCTCAAACCGCAGAGATATTTGGCAGGCTGCCTATCATAACAGTTTGTGTTTTAGGCCAGGTCAGCTTGGCCCCCATATGTTTTTGACAGAGGAGTGTGAACCAGAGGAGGGAGAAAATGCCCAGAACTGGGTCACCTTGTCAAGAGTTGGGGGACTAATCGATGGGTTAACACGATGATGCCAGTTTAAGAGGTTGTACTCTTCTCTCCGCCAATTTACAGCGGCGTGCGAAAGTCTGGGCACCCCTGGTCAAAACGCCTGTTACTGTGAATAGTTCAGTGAGCAGAAGACGAACTGATCTCCAAGAGGCATAAAGTTGAAGTCGAAACAAACATTCTTTTAAACATTTTAAGCAAGATTAGTGTATTTTTGTTTGTTTTGTTTTGCACACCTTTAGAGTGGAAAAAAGAAAAAGGAGCACCACGCAAAATTTCGGGCACCCTGCACGGTCAGCGCTTAACAACACCCCCTTCGGCTAGCATCACAGCTCGTAAACGCTTTTTGTAGCCAGTCAAGAGCCTCTCAGTTCTCGTTTGGGGGATTTTCGCCCCGTTCTTCCTCGCAAAAGGCTTCTGGTTCTGTGAGATTCTTAGGCCGTCCTGCATGCACTGCTCATAAAGTCCATCCACAGATTTTCAACAATGTTTAGGTCGGGGGACTGTGAGGGCCATGGCAAAATCTTCCGCTTGCACCTCTTCAGGTCGTCCATTGTGGATTTTGAGGTGTGTTTAAGATCGTTATCCTGCTGTAGAAGCCATCTTCTTCATCGTTAGCTTTCTGGTATTTTAACTGAATCCGTTCTTCCCTCAACCAGTGAAATGTTCCCCGTGCCACTGGCTGCAACATACGCCCAAAGCATGACCCGTCCACCCCCCCGTGCTTAACAGTTCGAAAGGCGTTCTTTTCTGCACCCTTTTTCTCCCAACAAACCTTGGCTCATTTCAGCGAAAAAGTTTGATTTTAACTTCATCAGTCCAAAGGACTTGTTTCCAAAATGCATCAGACTTGCTTAGATGTTCCTTTGCAAACTTCTGACGCTGAATTTTGTGGTGAGGGCGCAGGAAAGGTTTTCTTCGCATGACTCTTCCATAAAGGTCATATTTGTGCAGATGTTGCTGCACAGTAGAACAGTACACCACCACTCCAGAGTCTACGAAATCTTCCTGAGGGTCTTTTGCAGTTAAACGGGGGTTTCAATGTGCCTTTTTAGCAATCCTACGAGCAGTTCTCTCAGAAAGTTTTCTTGGTCTTCCAGAGCTTAGCTTGACCTCCACCCTTCCTGTTAACTGCCATTTCTTAATTACATTACAAACTGATGAAACAGCTACCTGAAAACGCTTTGCAATCTTCTTATTGCCTTCTCTTGCTTTGTGGGCATCAGTTATTTTAATTTTCAGAGTGCTAGGCAGCTGCATAGAGGCGCCCACGGCTGCTGATTATTGGGACGAGGTTTGAGGAATCAGAGTATCTATAAAGCTTTGAAATTAGCGTCACCACCTGGCCTCTCATAACGTTGACTGTGAACAAGTCACAGCCCTAACATGCTAATTAAGGTCTGAGACCTTGGTAAAAGTTATGTGAGATCAAATCTTTGGGGTGCCCAAACTTTTGCATGGTGCGCCTTTCCTATTCTTCACTTTAAATTGTACAAAACAAAAATAATACACTAATCTTGCTTAAAATGTTTAAAAGAATATTTCATTTTTAACTTTATGCCTTTCAGTTCATCTTCTACTCACTTCACTGTTTACTGTACCAGAAATTTTGACGAGGGGTTGTCCAAACTTTTGCATGCTGTAATGTTTTAAATAGGTTTAAGAAATATATTTGTAACAACGCACACGAAATGAAAACTAAAATATACATAGTATCGTTCAACGATAAACAGAATGTTATCATACAGACCAAATCATGAGTGTGTTAGTTTTATACCCGTAGGCTACAATTTGGTCGTTACTAAACACAAGAAGAAAATGTGTTCACTGGTCTGCAACAGAAACCGTAAGTTTAGACAAATATTTTAAACATTATGAGTGATGTGACGGGGCTACTACATTTAGCTATGACTTCACTATAGTTGTGTATTTCGTGTTACGAGTCGTTAAAACTCGGATCGACGAGTATATCCTCCAAAATAAGCGTATAGATATACATTACAAGATATTTACTCGTACATGCATACATTTAAGACGAAAAATTTGGTCACGGAGACGCTTAAATCGGAATGACTGAAAATGGGATGATGCAAGACTTGTTCAAACGCTACAGCGAGGCACAGTGAACAACGGAATCTGAACGCTTACGTGGAGTCCTGGTTGAAGGAGGCGCAGCACAGTAATGGCCCACCAGGAACGTCGGCTCCCTCTCCAGTCTCCATCCCGACTCCCAACGACCTCCTTTCCCCCTTCCGCCCTGGATCGGAGGCCTGGGATCGGTTGGACCTCTTTGAAAGATCGTTGCGACTAAATCCACCGAGGAAAGGAATTGGTATTCAAGCGCAATTAGTGGTATTTTATCTTCACATCAAAAATTGCGAAGTGCCAAACGTTAACAGTTTTTGAGGAGATGCTGTATATGTTTCACCACTTCAGACTGTAGACCATGAAGAAAACATTAAGATGAAGCAAAACAAAAACAGCTGACAGCCGTGAGGTCATAACAACGCCTCAGCCTAATGGCTGGCGAAAAGTGCAATGTTGTCGTGCGGTCCAGCTCAGATTGGTCAGCATAGAAAAAATTGATCTGATTGGCTCGAAATGCGGAACCAACTGCAAGTAGGCCGTTCCCAGATGTACAACGCTGCTGCGGGCAAATTATATGGGTGTTGAGGCGCTGCAGTCTATGTGATGTGAGTAGATCGCCCGTCTTTTAGGTTCAGTTTTCAAATTGGTAATCACTGTCTTGTTGAGTAGTTCCCAGTTGCTTTGAATGGTTTTATGAAAGCACTTGTGCAACAGTGTAGACAGGATGTACGCCCACCTAAACTGAAACCGAGCGTTTGCTTTCGTGTCCTGTACATTTGCAATCTGCGAAGTTATGCAAATAAAGCAACTTAAACCTGAACAACTTGCTAGAGGTTTGTTTTTTTCCCCCATGTTTTATAATGTTCAAAGGGTTGACAAAATAATGAAAACGCCTGATGAAAGTGGGGTCATATTTTGAGGTAAAATTACAGTAAGAAAAAAATTAATAAACAAAAACAACAACAAAAAAGTATGTATTTCAAAGCAGTATCAGCGAGGACGTTTCTGCAGATGTATCACTTACGGAAATACAGCGTTTTTATTTAATGTTTCCTAGAGAACATTTCTGAAAATTATGATGGCATAAAAAGCGAATCTGCATCAGTAAAGAGGAAAAGGGGTCGTTTATGGAAGGTTTATGGAAGAGCACTGATGTACACTGTAGGCGATTTGTAAGGGGATGAGGGGGAATGCCACCCCCCTTGTTAGCAAAATGACCAAAATGCACCCCCCTTGCTAACCTGACATCCCCCTATGTACCCTATAGAGTAGTGTCAGTGACCACTGGGCCACCTCCCCCCTACTCCCCCCCCCCGTTAAAAAAGAACAAATCGCCCACTGGATACACATGTAATGGGATAGCTATTACAAATCTCCAACCATGGTGCTAAAAAGTCGTCACAGAACTCAGTCTACACTTGTACACTGTCGACTGAAAATGTATGATATTTATGGAAGGTCCATCTCTCAGACAATACACCAAAGTCAGTGCCCAGAAATGCGTGAGATGCTATGATGAGATTGAGAACAACACCTGGGCTTCTGAGAAGAGGAAAACAGCAGTATGGTCTTTTTCTGACCTTTACATGCTAGGGAAACAACTGTTTTTTTTGTTGTTGTTTTAAATAACCAGATACATACTATGGAACCGACTGTTTTTTTTTTCGTTTGGTTTGTTTTTGTTATAACTGGGTACATGCTATGGAACCAACTGTTTTTTTTTTAGAACCATGTGCATACCACAGAACCAACTTTTTTGAGGTTTTTCCATATGGCCCTATACATGCTGTTAAACAGATCTGAAGTGGTTTCATGAGCACCTTCCATCAGAAGATCTAAACATCACAGAGCTTTCAGAGGAAGATTCCAGAATACAGAGTGCAGAGTATATTTACACCTCCATCATCCATTAAAGAGCTGGAGCTTTTCCTTCTGGAGGAACTGGTTAAGTATATCCAACAAGGACCCTATTCAAACTCATAGAACAGTATTCCAAGATCTGTAACTGCTCTGGGTGCCCTGGAAGTCCAGTCCACCTCCTTATTTGGAAGTCTAGTCTAACTCTTTATTTGGAAGTCCAGTCTAACTCCTTATTTGGAAGTCTAGTCTAACTCCTTATTTGGAAGTCCAGTCTAACTCCTTATTTGCTCAGAAATATCTAAGTATTGTTGGAAATTTCTATAGTTTTGTGTAATGCCAAAACTCAATAACAATTTTACTATAACCACTTCCTCTCCCTTTTGCAGAGTAATGGCTAATGTCTTTTTGTGCATGTCATATTGGCACACTGATCATATCTTGGTAGACTGCATCACCCTCATGGCCACTCAGTAGTTCCTCATTATGGGTCAGTGGATTCTGTTTGTTGTGCCACACCAAGACTAAACGGATGTGCCATAATGTCACATCTATAAACTGAGCTTTAGAAAATGATCCGTTTTGATCTCACTGGCTCCTGTGCATGTTTATTATGATTCAGCTCATACTCATCCTTTTCTAAAACACACTGATTATGACTTTCCTGGATCTGTGTTGTATATTTATGTATTTGAGTTATTTATTGTTACTGGTATTTTTTAAATGTTTTTAATTATAATTATTAATTATAATTTACTGTTACTGAGTGGGAATTGTGTGAAATGATGTGTGAATGTTGAAGTAAAAGCAGTATGTAATGTTTATGTTGTAACCGGATGATTGAAAATCCATATGCCTGTTGGAAAGCATGTAGACTTACACTTTTTGTTTTTGTCATGATGTTTGATGCTTGAGCGTCCTGTATTAAAAACTCTGAGAGAACAGATGAGAAAAACTCTGAGGGATCCAAGCATGCATTAAAGATAAAACTACTTTACTGTTATGACAACTTTCAGCAGCATTAAAGACAAAACTGCTTAACTGTTATGACAACTTTCAGCTTGCAAATGCAAACCTCAGATACAAATGTTTTGGTGGCAGTATCAGCACATGATGAATGTTTAGTTTACACTGACCAGTGTTAAATTAAATAAACTTACATTTTGACTCTGGTGATTTTATAAAGTCTTTCTTTTTTTTATTTTGATTGTTGAACATTTATAATCTTTTCAGATGAAAACAGAATATGCATAGATACATAGTTTTACTTGATTTTAATTGCAAGATCAGCGACCGCGTTTCGAGTGGACCTTGTGCCGTTGATATTTTAGCTCTGATGGATGTAATCCCACTGGTACGTGCAGAGTGGGACTTGTGTCCTTTGGCTCTTCAGTGCTGCAGGAAAAGTAAACAACAAACAAGCACCTGTTGAGAAACAGCCCACGTGTGTCCTCCCTGCTCGGAGGGGACTTGGGGGGAATGGAATGACATCAGAATGAATGTATGATAATGTAATGACCGCATTAACCCTGAATGACAACACGCTCTCTTTAGTGCGTTCTCATAGAGCTGAGGCACTGTAACCGTACCTTAAAGTCCCAGAGCCCCATAGCGCCATCTAGTGCCACGCTGCTGAACTTCTCCACTTTGGCTCTCGTTCCCTCCACGATGCTCAGCTGACTGGAACAGAGACAGAACGGAACTGCCTTGACTTTGTCTTAGTTATTGTGTGTCTGTGATTATAAATGGTTATTGAATTCAATCCAAATAATACACACATTTTTAAATAATCTTCATTTTCAGGGACTTAAAATCTTTGAACTAAACACGCCACACTGATAGTTCTGAACAATGTACAAAAAAGAGATCATTACAAAAGAGAGAGAGAGAGAGAGAGCAGTAGGTGGTAAACTCCGTGGTGGGTCAGTGCAGTCAGTACAGTGAGCTGTGTGGTCCTTACGTGATGCTGTTCTGGTGCAGTGTGTCCAGCTCACTCCCCTCCTCCTCTGTGGTGGCCTTTTTGTCCAGGTTGCGGAAGTGCTGCATGGCAGACATGCCGGTCTTAGACGTTTGCTTTGGGACGTCTAACTTCTTCACCCATGTCAGGTCTCCAGGGCCCTTGTATGAGAACTGGTAGGGGCAACAGTCATGGCCCTGACATTTTCCAAGGACAAGAAAACCATCATTTGCGGTTAACCTCACTGCAGCAGCTCATGATGTTTGGTTTCTGATGGCTTTTGCAGGTTTGAGGCATGTGGCAGTACATCTGTGTCAAAGCAGTGATTGGCATTTGACTCAGTGCAGCCTACAACAGTGTAAGGTGTGGCCCCAGTGTAAATTTAACTGATTAAAGACAGATACGTGCTTTCAGGGAAATTTGATAACCAAGAGATATCTTAATATGTGTGTGTGTGTGTGTGTGTGTGTGTTTGTGTGTGGGGGCATATGTTTGTATTTGCATGTAAATGTGATTGCATTTATATGTGTTTATTTGTGAGAGTGAGCATGTGTGTGTGTGGTGTGTGTGTGTGTGTGTGTGTGTATGTGCGTGTTTGCCTGTGTGTGCTTGTATGTGAAAGAATGAGGGTGTGTGTATGTGTGAGTAATTGTGTGTGTGTGTGTGTGTGTACTTTAGAGTTAACACAGGCTGGAACAAATCAAGAGGATATCTCACCGCCGCAACCATCTCAGTCTCACTGACATAGAGGACGCTGAGCAGGGGAAGATGTTCAGTGGTGAGCTGTGTAACCCTGGAATTCAGAGTGTGTGTGTGTGTTCATTAATCTGTCCACAGGAGCAGAGCAGTACACCAAAGCTGAGATCTGTTTTAGATCACTCCACACATCCAGCTTCACACTTCAAACTAACCAGGAAAAGAGCTGAGTGACGGGACAAGTGTGTAGCTGCCACTGGGGCTGGTCAGCGGTGCGTTTTCAGTTAATGATGGCTAGAGCTGGATTTTTTCCTCTGCTTTAAAATAAATAAATAACTTAAATAAATCAACGTACTCTTTTCCCTGGGTGGCATGGGCCACGCTGATGGCGCTGTTGTGGCTGACCCAGGCCAGGCTGTCTCCAGAGGGGGAGAAACAAACGCCGTGCACCCAGCCCCCGCAGTCTTTATGGTCCATAAGCAACTCCCCAAAGGGCATCTTAGCCCCCCAAGGGGTTGGCCCGGGTTTCTCCTCAATGTCTTTAATATACGCAGAAAAAATCCTGAGACAGTGACAACGCAAGGGAAACAAGTTGTTTGACATCAGAAAAAGATGTGAAAAAAAGTACAATTTTATACCAAATCCCCGATAACCTCCAAAGTGGTTTTAGCAAAGAAACAGAGACATTATCCGTAGTGAAAAAAAGATCATGTTTTATGACAATAGATATACATATATATGTATGGACATTTATATATCCTACGTAATAGAATATAGATATATTAACTGATGGACTGTATGTTCAGAGAGATGTGTGTTGTGATACATTAGAAAACTAATCCCCTGGCCTAAAATGTACAGAACCCAGAAAATGTTTCCACACAGACAGTGTGGTGACGAGTGCGTGTCCTGTTTGTCACCTGCAGTGGAGGTCGGCCGAGCCTGCAGCCAGCAGGATGTTATTGGGGTGCCAGTCAAGACTCAGCACCGTGGAGCGGATTGGTTTCTTAATGTGCTTACTGAGCCACCTGGGGTGGAATCACAGAGAAAAACCAGAGGCCTTTAAGTGGTCAGGTTTCCTTACATTTAAAGGCTGCAAGAGAAGCATGTGTTACATCCCTTGTACTCAGCGTTGCTCTGTACAAAAGGGCACTGAAACTGTATAAATTGGTCTAAATGGCTTCCATGCACTCCTGACATGTGCACACACAGACTCACCAGTCATTCTCCTGTTCAAAGTAACACACCGAAATAAGCTTTGCACCGCTTCCCAGGGCGAATTTGTTTTCCAGAGGTGACCACTTCACACACGTGGCCGCCCTGTTGATGCGCACCAGGACCAGGGTGGGCTTCCACACCCCGTCCTTCAGGGTCCAAACATAAGCATTCCTGTCTGAGGCACACGTGACGATCCGGTTGGACTCCGGAGCCCAGTCGATTCCTGAAAATCACATTCGTTAATTCACTGAGCGTTATTAGTTCATCTCAGTCAATGACCACATCACAATTTAGGAATTTTCTCTGAAGTTTGATGGTGCAATGAGGGATGAGTCTACATTAGCTATACATTATAGAAGAAAACAAACAGTAAACCAAGGGAATCTTTTAACAATGGTGTAGCTTTCAACTCATTCTGCGTTCTTTCACACACACACAGCTGGAACTCTAAGAGTATTTGTTTAATGGGTTTTTATCAGTAGGAGTGAATGTCAGCAAGTTAATGACTAATGTATCTACTTCCCGTTACCGTACCAGTGATACGTCCACTGTGCTCCGTCAGCTCATGAATTTTAACCCATTCCTTTCCTTTTTTCTGATAAATATTCACCACATTACTGTTTGGGCTTATGGCGATTTCTGCAAGAAGCATAAGACATCAGTTTTTAAGAGTACCAAGAGCTGGCCTCTTACCGTCACATAAACAAAACAACGAGGAAATGGTCAGAAAATGCACTGATTATTTTTGGTTTGTTTGTTTATGAAAGCGTCAGTCACAAAAACTAAGAATAAGACTATCTTTTAGAGATGTAAGCATCCCTGTTAAACTGCCAGTATGATGCCTGTTCGCCAGTGAAATAAAAGGGCTGATGTATCTTTTGCCGACGGTGATAATCAGATTTCTCTATGGGTAAATCTTAGTGGATGACAATTACCAAGAGAAAATGCATGTACAGGCAGCCACAGGAGAAGTGGGAGCTGAAGTAATTGATTTGGAAATGCTGCTTGACTGCTTTACACTTACGTGTTCTGTCTTTGTTCCAGGCATGACAGGACAGCGGCTCCAGCCCAAAGCTGTACAGGGACATGTCTCGACAAACAGGGCTTGGAATGCAGAGGGAAGAATTTCCTATCGGCAAAAAGAGCAAAAATCTATGAGAGAACTGCAGTAGCGAGAGAAGATCTGACAGGGTGCTAAGACAGTAGAGAAGTCCAGTCACTCCTTAAACTATGTGTAGTGAATTTTATTTGTATCGCTTAGTGACAGTTTCTGATAATATATTGGATTCCAAATAACATAACAACATAACGACATGCTCAGAGCAGACATATTTACACAAGTTTTGCTTCTTGCTCATTTCCCATTGAGTCTTTACTTCAGCCCATCCCACTGGCTTCTGCACTGAGTTTGCTGGACCACCAAAGTTTTATAGCATACGTCATCCGTGCAGAACCAGAACCGCGCAAGAACTTTAGTTAGCATTAGTCATCACAAGGATGATACAAGACCACACTGTATGCTGTATCAAATAACAGTAAGACTTCTGCTGGAAAGATCAAACCCCATTTAATACTGACTGTAAAAGACTGTCAATCAGTGATACCCACTATTAACGTACTGAAGAATTTAAAGGCTTAGGGCACAATGAGAAACACTTGTCAGTAACTCTCACCTTGGTAGGGCTGTGGAGTATGGTGCTCCTGTTTCAGTGAGATGGAGAGCAGCTGGGGATGTGTATCGTGGACTCTGGGCAGTCTACACGAATGAGGCTGAGAGCTTAGGGCTGGGAAGGAAAGCAGCCCAAGCCTGAGGGAGGAGGAGGAGGACGAGGAGGAGGAGGGAGCACTTTGAAGGAGGGTGTGCCAGCATTTACAGCCGTCAGACAAGTACCTGGGTTATTTTCCCTCAGTGACTGCTCTACGCAGCACAACCCATACCGATGCATATTACTGCCCTCATTAGAGTAAATCTGTTAGTTTCAGGTTAGATCAAAGATGATGATGATGGTTTAGTTACACCTGCACTGACATGGAATGTTTTGAATACTAAACACAAAAGTACAGAATAAGAAATGAAATCACAAAGGTTTACAAGGTTTAGTCTTATGGTTAAGTAAAATGATCTGTTGTACCACGATAAATACAATGCACTAGTTGTGTTTTGCATATATGAACTCGCTCAAAGAGGGTCATTTTAGCTTATGATAGCATATCCTCATTTTTCCTGTTTATGAATGTTTCCAATTCCAGATTGATAAGTGATAACTAGCCATTTGCACTCACACAACAATTACTCTCACTGTGAATAATTTATTTTTAATGATAATAAATGAGTGATAGGGCATTAATGTTAAAGTTTGACTGAAGAAACGTAAACTAAGTTGATATCTAGACATGAAAGATATTTAGCAAGAGGGATCACTCCTTTTAAAAAGAGTTTCAGTAACGTTTGACTCCACAGTCTATCAGAATACTTAGTAAAATCACAAGAAAAGATAATGATGTTGTTCAGAGAGGAGAGACTTATTTTAACACTCATTTTCGTACAAGACAATTTACATGTATATGTTTCACTCAGCGGTCCAAATCATAAACTACTGCCGCCGAGAGTGCTACTCTCTGACTACAAAAACCCATGTACAGTCGCCCCACCGCACGCATACTTGTTACAAAAACAAGTCATTGGCCTTTAAGGTTGTTAGGGGTTACGAGATGACCAAATCGAGGCACATTGACGTCAATGACTGTTTGTGATTGGCTGTAACCTTTTCCGGTGGGGCATCTATCCAAGGACTGTTGACAAGAGCGAAGGATTGTTGGTGTCTGAGTCAGAAAGTACGAACAGCAACGAAACAGAGTTTTTAGCGACTCAGGTAGGAATTCTGAGACCATCTCACTATATGCGAATCAATAACAATGTCAGTGCATGCACAGAATTGTACAATGAGAGAAACCTTTGCCTTGTATTTTCCATTTGTTGTGAAGTTGGGTTTGCAAGATGGCGTTTCTCTGACAAGACTGTGGCCCATACAGTTATACACAGCAAGCCAAACCTGAAAATTCTAACCTGCACCGAAGGTTTCGCAGTTCTCTCCTATCGATGAGCTCGCGCTATACAATATAGCTTACGTATCATATCTGCTTGAATGTTCTTCCTGTACACAGAAAGATAACTGCGTTGAGAACTCTCAGTTCGCCCATCCTCTGCAAGACAGCTAACCGTGTTCGCGTTAACTGCACTAGCTGCGTATTAGCTAACTACGTCAGTTTATTCCGCTGTGTGATGTTGAGACGAATAATCTAAATTCTTATTTACCCACACAGTTTACCTGTAAAAATAGTGTTCAGTCGTCTAACGTGATTATTGCTTCGATCTGTTGTCGTGATAAATCCGAAAGCAGATATCTCTTGACTAACTGTGATGGTGGCGTTAGAGTGAGAGTAACACAGCAGGAGTAGAAGTTTAACATGCATTCGTTCTTCAGACGTAAACATAAAAAGTTGTAGGAACTGAACTGAAGGTTCGCATCATTTGGGGAAATACTGAATACAATACGTAAGTTTGCGAGTAGAACTGAAATGAACATAATTTACTGGAGTAATCTAGCACAAGAAGTAACGTCACAAACTGTGAGACATTCCAACTGAAATGTCCACAGAAGCATGAGAATTGAGTTTGCATGCTTTTGAATAGCTGCAGCTGAAGCGGTGAGATTTCAGCGAGAGAGGTAGTTAGAAAAAATACGTCAGCACGATTTGTGTGAAGTCACTAACGGTCTGCGGCTTTTATTCTGGGTGTAGTAATGTTGTTTGAGAAATGTATGTGTAACCTTCGCACCAGACTTGCCCGTATAGAGAAATTTGTGGTGTACCTGTTAACTCTCCTACTTTTTAACATGACTCTTATAGCGTGAGTTTTCTTCTGTGACGCTCTTAAGAGCTTCCCCATAGATTGGGCATGTAGTCTTTCGTTCAACGATTAGTTTTGTTGTTTCTTTTACCAGCCTTTCACTTGTCATTCTGCTCTCGGCTGCTGTAGGCCCACAGTTATCCCAGTTAGTTATAAGAGTGGTGTTTTTTTTCTCTCTCTGTTTTCCCAAACCAAAAATGGCCAAAAGGGAAAAGGAAGTAGCTACGAATGGGCGCTTAGAACAAACCGAACAAAGATCGTATCTTTGAGTAATGGAGGGTAACGGTGTACGTGAAGGTCTACGCACAGGCGGTTTTAATGTTTTGCATTTGTTTCTCACCCATGTCTCCTCTATGTTCTATGCTGACTGGTGTTGAATGAAACACGATTGGACTTTTTCAGCTATTTCTCCAATATTCTTTAAGCAACAAGAAACTATGATTCTTCCAAACCATTTCCTATGTGTCTATGTTTCCTGTTGTTCTAAAATGTTGAACTGGGTTGTACTTGTTGCCGTGTCTGTAGCTTTTGCTTGTGCTTAATTAAAGGTAATTCATCGATCAAGTTTAGTGATAGGGGGCAACAGTGACTTTAATGTTAATTAGTGTGGACAGGCCACTGTCAGAATAGGGCACTGCGTGTAATGTGAACGCTTTCTTCATTATTGTCTCATGCTTCTGTATTTGTGACGTCATGATTCTGTTTATGCTCCTTTTCCCTGGTCTGTCACAAACTCCTGATTTTGAAAAGTGTGCTTTTTTTTTTTGTTTATTTGTTTGTGTGTTTGTTTGTCTGTCTGTCTTCCCTCCCCAGGTCTTGGGTTCAGCATGGCGTCTGGCAGTACGAGCAGTGAGGAGGAGAGGAGCCTGCGTGAGTGTGAGCTCTATGTGCAGAAACACAACATCCAGCAGCTGCTGAAGGACTGTATCGTCCAGCTGTGCACCTCCAGGCCCGACCGACCCATGGCCTTCCTCAGAGAGTACTTTGAGCGACTGGAGAAGGTGCCTACTTAAATTTAAAAAAAAAACAAAAGAAAAGGAAAAAAAAAAAAAACCTGCCTGACCAGATGGCACACTTACTACTTCTTTTTTTTTTTTAACCAAAACATGTTACACTCTGCTTAGTGTTTGTATCACTTTCTATTTATTTATTTTCTCTTTAACCTTATTGTCATGGTGAAAGGTGTGGTGTGTGTATAACAGACACACATGCCAGCCTGCATGATGGCAGGAGATGATAATCTGTCTGTTTGTCTGTGTGTGTGTGTGTCTGTGTATGCGTGTGTGTGTGTCTGTGTATGCCTGTGTGTGTCTGTGTGTGTGTGTGTGGCTATGTCTGTGTGTGTGTGTGGCTTGTCAGGAGGAGGCCAAACAGATCCTCAGCCAGCAGAAGTCAAACTCCCGTTCAGACTCGCGTGAAGACGAGATCTCTCCTCCCATGAACCCGGTGGTGAAGGGGCGTCGACGCCGAGGGGCCATCAGCGCTGAGGTCTACACAGAGGAGGACGCCGCCTCCTACGTCAGGAAGGTCGGCACCAACAGCAGTCCATTGTCAGGGAGTCAACAGTCCCCTGAAAAACGACCCTTTTAGCCAGTGAAACTTTTGACTGTGTCCCAGAGGAAACTGGGTTGTGTTGTTGACAGTGTTCATTTCTCAGCTGTCTGTTTTTTAAGCTGTTTTTTTGTCAGGATGTCTGATGCAGACAGTTAATGTTTCTCTGTGTAATCCCAGGTCATTCCTAAAGACTATAAGACAATGGCAGCCCTGGCCAAAGCCATTGAGAAGAACGTGCTGTTTTCTCACCTAGATGACAATGAACGAAGGTGAGACAGCTCTGACAGTAGTCTGTGTAAACACTGGATCCAAAATGATGTTTTGGGCAAATCTGCCAAGTGGGATGAGCCAATGGGAAAAAAAAAATGCACTCAGCGGAGTAGATGTCTTTCTTTAGTACCACCTTGCACTTTAACTCTTTCCCCCTGTGGGTTTTAATGGTTACTTTACTCTGTGGGTGAGTGGGTTCCAGTTTTAATGCTTACTTTACTCTGTGGGTGGGTGGGTTCCAGTTTTAATGGTTACTTTACTCTGTGGGTGAGTGGGTTCCAGTTTTAATGCTTACTTTACTCTGTGGGTGAGTGGGTTCCAGTTTTAATGCTTACTTTACTCTGTGGGTGGGTGGGTTCCAGTTTTAATGCTTACTTTACTCTGTGGGTGAGTGGGTTCCAGTTTTAATGGTTACTTTACTCTTTGGGTGAGTGGGTTCCAGTTTTAATGGTTACTTTACTCTGTGGGTGGGTGGGTTCCAGTTTTAATGGTTACTTTACTCTTTGGGTGAGTGGGTTCCAGTTTTAATGGTTACTTTACTCTGTGGGTGAGTGGGTTCCAGTTTTAATGGTTACTTTACTCTTTGGGTGAGTGGGTTCAAGTTTTAATGGTTACTTTACTCTTTGGGTGAGTGGGTTCCAGTTTTAATGGTTACTGTACTCTTTGGGTAGGTGGGTTCCAGTTTTAATGGTTACTTTACTCTGTGGATGAGTGGGTTCCAGTTTTAATGGTTACTTTACTCTGGGTGAGTAAGCTCTTGCCGCATCCCTTTAGCCAGCGGCCTGAATGGTGGGATACTGGCCAAAATTGGAGAATTTAGTTGAAGAATCTCTCCCAGAAACATTTGCAGTGTAGTGTTTAGATGAATGAGCTGACTGAGGTAAACCTAGCCTCAGTAAGGCAGCCAATCAGAACAGCGTGTAAAGTTACGAGAGTATAAACAGACAGCCTGAGAGCTGTCTGACGTAACTACAGCGTGAACCACTAAATCAGGTCTCCATGGGAGGAACTTTTGTGAGTGGGGGATTTTAAGTATGGTCATAGAGTTAGATATTTGGTCTTACCTCAGCATACAAAACATTTACACACCCCCATGTGGCCCAGGTTTACACACCCCCTCAT
Organism: Chanos chanos; assembly: GCF_902362185.1. NCBI lineage: Eukaryota > Metazoa > Chordata > Actinopteri > Gonorynchiformes > Chanidae > Chanos > Chanos chanos. Next base: position 22,193,023 of record NC_044507.1, on the reverse strand, counting down.
GTGGTGGCCCGGGTTTACACGGCCCCGTGTGGTGGCCCAGGTTTACACAGCCCCGTGTGGTGGCCCGGGTTTACACAGCCCCGTGTGGTGGCCCAGGTTTACACAGCCCCATGTGGTGGCCCGGGTTTACACGCCCCATGTGGTGGCCCGGGTTTACACGCCCCCTTGTGGTGGCCCGGGTTTACACAGCCCCATGTGGTGGCCCGGGTTTACACAGCCCCGTGTGGTGGCCCGGGTTTACACGCCCCCTTGTGGTGGCCCAGGTTTACACAGCCCCATGTGGTGGCCCGGGTTTACACGCCCCCTTGTGGTGGCCCGGGTTTACACAGCCCCATGTGGTGGCCCGGGTTTACACAGCCCCATGTGGTGGCCCGGGTTTACACAGCCCCGTGTGGTGGCCCGGGTTTACACGCCCCCTTGTGGTGGCCCGGGTTTACACGCCCCCTTGTGGTGGCCCGGGTTTGCACTCCCTCATGTGGTGGCCCGGGTTTACACAGCCCCATGTGGTGGCCCGGGTTTACACAGCCCCGTGTGGTGGCCCGGGTTTACACAGCCCCGTGTGGTGGCCCGGGTTTACACGCCCCCGTGTGGTGGCCCGGGTTTACACAGCCCCATGTGGTGGCCCGGGTTTACACAGCCCCATGTGGTGGCCCGGGTTTACACGCCCCCTTGTGGTGGCCCGGGTTTACCATATGGAAGGGGTTCTTTTCAGACCTTTTTATTTGCATATAACAGTAATCCGAAGTTACGCAGGAAATGTATGTAAACAGATGTGTAAATATGCTAACGCTTGTTAGTTAATCTGCCTGGGCTTGCAGTGATATATTTGATATATGTAAACAGATGTGTAAATATGCTAACGCTTGTTTGTTTGTCTGCCTGGGTTTGCAGTGATATATTCGATGCCATGTTCTCTGTGACCTACATCGCTGGAGAAACTGTCATTCAGCAAGGTTTGAATCTCCATCATCACTTTCATTGTGTTGACTCTCTTCTGATTTCCGTATGACTGAAGACCATAACCTGGTGAACAATCTGTTCCTCTCCATAGGGGATGAGGGTGATAACTTCTATGTCATTGACCAAGGAGAAATGGACGTGAGTCTTGTTTGATACATTTTTGAAAGTGAACATATCCTGTCTTAATATTGGTCTCTATTATTTGTTTTATTAACAGCTAAATAGTTCAGGGTAGTAAACATTCTATCATGCATGAAAACATTAGCAAACAAATGTGGTTTATATGATTTGAAGAGATTGTCTGTGGGCTTTGTGCAGGTGTATGTGAATAATGAGTGGGTTACCAGCATCGGCGAGGGCGGGAGTTTTGGTGAACTGGCCCTGATCTACGGCACTCCCAGAGCAGCCACCGTCAGAGCCAAGACCAACGTCAAGCTGTGGGGAATTGACAGAGACAGCTACCGGAGAATACTCATGGTCTGTCCCCCCCCCTCGCTCTCTTACTCTCTGTTATGACTCATGGTCTGTCCTGCTCACTCTCGTACTCTCTGTTATGACTCATGGTCTGTCCCCCCCTCACTCTCTTACTCTCTGTTATGACTCATGGTCTGCCCCCCCCCCTCACTCTCTTACTCTCTGTTATGACTCATGGTCTGTCCCCCCCCCCACTCTCTTACTCTCTGTTATGACTCATGGTCTGTCCCCCCCTCACTCTCTTACTCTCTGTTATGACTCATGGTCTGTCCCCCCCCTCACTCTCTTACTCTCTGTTATGACTCATGGTCTGTCCTGCTCACTCTCGTACTCTCTGTTATGACTCATGGTCTGTCCCCCCCTCACTCTCTTACTCTCTGTTATGACTCATGGTCTGTCCTGCTCACTCTCGTACTCTCTGTTATGACTCATGGTCTGTCCTGCTCACTCTCGTACTCTCTGTTATGACTCATGGTCTGTCCCCCCCTCACTCTCTTACTCTCTGTTATGACTCATGGTCTGCCCCCCCCCTCACTCTCTTACTCTCTGTTATGACTCATGGTCTGTCCCCCCCCCCACTCTCTTACTCTCTGTCATGACTCATGGTCTGTCCCCCCCTCACTCTCTTACTCTCTGTTATGACTCATGGTCTGTCCCCCCCTCACTCTCTTACTCTCTGTTATGACTCATGGTCTGTCCTGCTCACTCTCGTACTCTCTGTTATGACTCATGGTCTGTCCCCCCCTCACTCTCTTACTCTCTGTTATGACTCATGGTCTGTCCTGCTCACTCTCGTACTCTCTGTTATGACTCATGGTCTGTCCTGCTCACTCTCGTACTCTCTGTTATGACTCATGGTCTGTCCCCCCCTCACTCTCTTACTCTCTGTTATGACTCATGGTCTGCCCCCCCCCTCACTCTCTTACTCTCTGTTATGACTCATGGTCTGTCCCCCCCCCCACTCTCTTACTCTCTGTTATGACTCATGGTCTGTCCCCCCCTCACTCTCTTACTCTCTGTTATGACTCATGGTCTGTCCCCCCCTCACTCTCTTACTCTCTGTTATGACTCATGGTCTGTCCTGCTCACTCTCGTACTCTCTGTTATGACTCATGGTCTGTCCCCCCCTCACTCTCTTACTCTCTGTTATGACTCATGGTCTGTCCCCCCCTCACTCTCTTACTCTCTGTTATGACTCATGGTCTGTCCTGCTCACTCTCGTACTCTCTGTTATGATGGTGTGGTTTTATTCTGTGGACCGGGAGTAAAAAATGAAATGTGCTGTGTTGGGTTTCTTGTCTCCTCTCCAGGGAAGCACGCTCAGGAAGAGAAAGATGTATGAGGAGTTCCTCAGCAAAGTCTCTATTTTAGGTAAGACATTCCCCCAGTCACAGTGATGTCTGTGTTTCCCCATGCTAAGCCTGTAACTGCCCTCCACATACACCTTGCGTGTTTTCCTGGCAGTAGTGTTTGTGGTAGGGGTGTTCAGGCAGTACCTTGCCTTTTCTTGACCGTGCTCAGTCATGTGGATGTAAGCTGTGCTCAGTTGCCGGTGTTGGTGAGTAACGGCGCGTTGACTTGCTGTGTGTAGAGTCTCTGGATAAGTGGGAGAGACTGACGGTGGCAGATGCTCTGGAGACAGTTCAGTTTGAGGACGGCCAGAAGATCGTGGTGCAGGGAGAACCTGGAGATGAATTCTTCATCATCCTGGAGGTAGACTCCTCTTCCTCACCCACTCCCCACTGCTACCATCACACCACTCACTCTCTCAGGCTCTGTGTCCCTCAGTCTCCAGACTGATAAACTTCAGCCACTATGTGTACTGATTCTTTCAGATCTCCTTTTCTTTAGGACACGAGATGAACCGTGTTTTTTTTTGTCTGTGTGTGTGTGTGTGTCTGTGTGTGTGTCTGTGTGTGTGTCTGTGTGTCTGTGTGTGTGTGTGTGTGTGTGTGTGTTCACAGGGTTCTGCCGCAGTGTTGCAGCGACGGTCAGAGAATGAGGAATTTGTGGAGGTCGGAAGGCTGGGTCCCTCTGACTACTTTGGTAAAGACACTGCTTGTGTGTGATTGACTTGCTGACTTACTGCTGGAGGCTTTGTTTACTGTTTCACACTGATCACGTTTTAGTTACATACGGATCATGGCTGTGAATGTTCAATTGAATCCATTAGCACTGCACCCTCTGCTGTTCCACTGTCTAAATTTGCTTGTTTTTGTTTTTTTGTGTGTGTGTGTTTTTTTTGTTCCGCTGTAACTACAGGTGAAATTGCTCTGCTGATGAATCGGCCCCGTGCTGCCACTGTGGTCGCACGCGGTCCTCTGAAGTGCGTAAAACTTGACCGACCCCGGTTCGAACGTGTTCTCGGCCCCTGTTCGGACATACTGAAGAGAAACATCCAGCAGTACAACAGCTTTGTGTCCTTGTCCGTCTGAGGAGCTTCACGCCCTCCTCCTCCTCTACCACAGGGTCCACCAGTGCAAATCTGTTTTCTTTTCTTACTTTGTCTTCTCTCTTTTTCTTTTTGGTTTCTTTTTTTTTTTTTTTTTTTTTTTTTTTTTTACATTTTCCAAACATCCAGGTGCCCATTCACTTCAGTGTTCTCTCTCTCTCTCTCTCTCTCTCTCTCCTGTTTTGTATGTACTGTACCCTGTGTTCAGTGACTAGCGTTTATATGCCATGTCGACTCTTTCCATGAGACCGAATGTTAAGCAGTGTTTGTGTAATGAAATGAAAAAGCCAACCATTGTGCCACAGAGGCCTCTAAGTCACGGTCATGACCAGAGGTCAAACAACACCCCCCACCCCCGACTTTTCCCCTGCCTCCGCATGACCTATGGTAACACTGAGTCAGTGGAGGAGAATGAAGGAGAGAGGAGGCAGGGTGATGAAAACATGTCCGTCTCTGACGACGGCGTGATCAACTGTCTGATCTGAGCCACCTCACAAGTTAAAGGCTTTTTTTTGTTTGTTTGTTTGTTTGTTTTTGTTTTGTTTTTTTCAAATTGATTTTTGCTGTCAAGCATTTGAAAGGTTTGAATAGAAGTAAAAGCCAAAGGAAAAAACTGTTACTTTAGCGTTAGTCACGTTACATTTGAGTTTTGTTTGTTTTCCTGAAGGGTACTGAAGTTACACGTCACCTCACTCACTGTTGTGTATTCTGCTTTGCTCTTTCATTTTAGTCATTATGTTCTAGTTCCACACACACGACATGTGTAAATGATTATATATTAGAAGTTGATATTCATAACCATATTTTTTGCACAGTTTGTTATCTCTCTCTCTCTATACATATATATATATAAAATCATATAGATATAAAAAAACCTTTATATGCACCTGCTATTTTTATTGCGGCTGGTGGGGGAGCTGTTTCAGAGGAAGAGTATGACACTTCCTGTGTGTCTGATGTCCCTCTGTCTGCGTCTCTCTCCCAGCAGAACCATGAAGCTTTCCCATGCCCTTCCCCAGTAGTCTGCCCCAGTAAGAGCCCTGTGAGTCGTGCTTTTGTCCCGTCACAGCCTCCACTACCAAACCAGTGCCAAATTAGAGGGGACGACCCTCTCTTTGGGCCAGTGTGAGGTCAGGTGTGCGTTGGAATGACTGGAGCAGAGAGCTCTGTGTTTGTGTCTCTGTGTGTGTGTGTGTGTGTGTGTGTGTGTGTGCTTTTGACAGTAACAGTTTATTACTCATTCAGGCCTCTCTCTTTGCCTGCAGTGTTTCTGAGGCTCGTACTGAAATCCACAGAGGTATTAGAGCGTACTTCCCTGGCCGCTGTATCCAGCCCTCGTAGCCCTAAAGAGTAGTCAGGGGTTAAGAGTGGGGTTTTAGCTGGGTTTGTGGCACAGTTTTCTTGTTTTTGGGAATGCGGTGTGACTACGTCATGCCAGAAGGCTGTGCATGTATGGAGAGTGTGGTTTTGTCGTCCCAAATTCTAACACACTTTTACTGCAGGCTCCACTCGGGTCAGCCCGGACCGAGACAAGCCGCCTGCTGCCAAGCCTGTACTGTCTGGGGATCTGAAACAGATCCAAACTCTTTTCCCTACGGGGGGGCAGTCTTAAGGATCTGTCCATCGAAAAACTTTTTTCCTTTTTTTTTTTTTTTTTTTAATACAAGAACTTGAGTTCCCGCTCTGAATGCTCATTAGTCTTAATTTTAAGTACAGTATTTTTGTCTGTATTTAACTGTGTGTCACAAAGGCCAAGTGTGTACGTGGCCACGCTGAAGTGTCGTGATGTTGAAAGAGGTGAATGACTGAAATATTCTCAGCCGATGACTAATCCACAGCTTTAGGAGAAACTGATATATCTGACATGTGTCTGTTAGGTGCCAAGTGCCATAACTTGTCAAATCCAGCGGCTCCTTCAGCTTTGACAGTAACGGTGCAGTTTCTGTTCTCAAAAGTGCTCTGACACTCAGTGCAGTGCTTCTCCTGTGTGGTGTTTACACTCTTTTGTCCATTAGGCTTTTGTGAGGAATACAGAATTTGAAGTGTCATGAAATTGATGCAAATTTTGTGTTTTTCCCACATTTAACCCTTGAGAAGTCAGTCAGTCAGTCAGAGCTTCTCTTTTGCATATTAATGTGTTTTTGTTTGTTTGTTTATTATTCAGCTCCCTGATTAGTAGTAATCATGTGTGTGTTTCACTGACTTTGCATTCTGATTTGTGACTGAACTCTCCTCTGCTCCTCCCACCGTGGAAAGCAGTCCTAAACCTGCTCCAGGCGCTGTCCTTACCGAAGGCCACACACGGCCCGCGGTGTGAAGAGGCTTCGACCGGAATGAACCTCCACTGTCCTCTCTGGGTTCAACTCGTCATGTTCTGTGTTCTGTCTTTTTTTTTTCCCCAAATTTGCAACTTACTGTGTATTGTGTATTACAGTGTAAACAAAAGAGAGAGCTGTGTGAAATGCACAGCTGGCTTTGAGTCAGGAGAGGGGCTGCTTTTATTGGACACTGTGCTGTAATGAGCTGTGTGTCTGTGAGTGAATACAACAGCCACATGCCCATGGCCTGCATGGCCAGTGTTACTGATGAACAGGGTTTTTGTTTGTTTGTTTGTTTGTTTGTTTGTTTGTTTTTTGTGTCATATGGCTTAAATCCCTTTGTACTGTATACAGTATGAGGTGGCATGTTATAAATGACGTGCTGTGTCCACCCCCCCCAAAAAAAGTGTCTGAAGGTTCTCTTACACACACACTGTCATTCATTCACTCACCTCTAATGATCTGATTAGCAGCAGCTTTAGGAGCAGAGCGTTGTGATTGGTAGCTGTCTCGTGTGTCGCTGTATGACTCGTCTGGTCTGACACCAGCCGTCAGCATCAATGCCCTGTTTTTATGTCCTTCCAATCTCTGTTCAGGAAGCTTTTTAACTACATGAAGGAAATTTTGCATCAGGAAACTATTACCTTTTTTGGAGGGCTTTTCTAATTTGCCCCCCCCCCCCCCCCCCCCCCCCCCCCCCCGATGGGATATTATTTAGCCACTTGCACCCTGCTGTTCCTCCTGTCTGTGTTTTCCATTCCTGTTTGGCACTCATGGAGTTGTCTGGTGGAGTTCTCAGATAGTTTCCAAGCTTGGTCGCCGCCCATAGCTTTCCCAGTCTGTGCAATATGAGTATGTCTGTATTAAAGCGTTGACATAGTTTGCCTTAGATAATGTAATCAGGGCTTAGAAACTCCCTCCCAGCCATCCGTCAGCCTTCAGGGTTATAGAGCCTGCAGTCCACAGGGCTGAGGGCCATCTGAGGACCATGTTTCTATCATTCTTATTCTCTCACTCTCTATGCTTTTCCTTTCCTTTACTGGATCTGCTAGTTCTTATCCTTTTGGTACCGTATAGGTTGTCCTAATGGCAGGTTGAGCAATAAAAAAAATAAATTCTTAAATGCTTAATGTGTCCTCTCTCACTCTGTGTGTGTGGGAGTGTGTCTGTCTGTGAGAGAGAGAGAGAGACACACACACACAGACGGTGCGAGTATAATGTTGAATGATTTTGTGTGTGTGTGTGTGTGTGTGTGTGTCTGTGTGAGAGAGAGACACGCACAGACGGTGCGAGGATAATGTTGAATGATTTTGTGTGTGGGAGTGTGTGTGTGTGTGTGTGTGTGTGTGTGTGTGTGTGATGGTGCGAGTATAATGTTGAATGATTTTGTCCCGTTTGCACTGTGTGTTTGGTGAAAGTCTTCATCTTCACTGGACACAGTGTGGAGACACACACACACACACACACACACAGACATGATGGCATTTACTGGTCCCTGTGTGGCTGGATCATTTCCAGGGTTTTCAGTCTCTGGGGGTGACTGATTTGCCACTTTGTTTACACTAAAGCTGGTAGAAGGAGGAGGAGGAGAAGTTGTGTTGTATAGTAAAGCGGCTGGTTAGTGTTTAGGTCTCTGGAAAAACAACCCCATCACAATCTTCTCCAGCCTCGTAGCTTCTGAATGTGTCGCTGATGTCCAGACAGCAGGAAATATCACACAATCAATATTCAACACTGGGAGTAACTAAATTAATATAAAATGTAATGAATTAATATTACTTAATTTTGAAATGTCTTCGTTCCAGTATCTTGGTTTCTGTCACCCACCCGGCCGGTCATTTTACCTTGTCACAAAACTTGTCTGAATTATCTGCTCAAAAGGAAGGAGAACAGTCGCGTGCCATAGTCAGGCTTTGCTATATGTCCATGGAAAGGCGACCAAACAAACTAAATAAAAGACCATGTTTCTAAAGAGGCTCGTTCTTTCTGCATGTGTTCATTTGAGGTATTTTGTTTCAGCTGCCCTGTCTTATCCAAAAAAGCATAACGTGGCCAATCAATGTCCCTGTTCGTGGCGGTGAATTCAGTGGCGGTGGTGTAAATATAGCTCTCCGCCCCCCTTCTGAGCGCTGCTGTCTTTGTGAATAGTTTGTGTTACTGTCGGATCAGATTTCACTGTAACAGTGGTGATCGTAACACTTGTTTCTGTTCACACAGCTGCCGTCTTTTCAGCTCTGTTCAGAAGAGCTGAGGCACAACAAAACCCTGCTATTTTAAAACTACATATTTAAACAATAAATGTGAGTCGATTTAAGCCAGGTTCATTGATTTGAACAAGTCAAGTCAATTGTCTGCATCACTGTTTGGACCTCAGTGAACTGGACTAGGTCTGTTCTGTACAGAGAGAGAGACCAGCAACAGCTTCCTGCATTCACTTCAGTAAATTAGAATAATAAATGGAATACATTAAGCTATTGGATGAATTAAAAGTATATTGTATGAGTAATCTTTGAAAACGTATTCTCTGCTCTTAGTGAAAATAAAACCTGAGTAAAGGATCCCAGCGTTCCCTTTAAACGATTTCGGTATTTTCCGGAGACCTCGTCAAGTATCGAATATTGCCTCCGCTGCAACTGCAGCTACAGCGCGAGCCGTTCCAACCCACTTCTTATCGCCGATATCCCAAAGCCCATCACATTCTACCACATTTCAGCACAGTCCTGAGATCTGCCTTTGGTCACAGACCCTATCTCTGCAAATGCAAGCCATCAAATGCGTTGTTGTCGGCGATGGGTAAGACATTTTTGATTTGGTGGGGAAAATGTTTCTTTTTTTCTCTCTCTCTCTCTCTGGGAGAAAGCAATTGTTGCAAGATGGGCTGTGGCTTGTGGGTCGACTGGCTTGAATTCCTGTCACCTAGAATTCATCTTAAAATAAAATAACATAAGAATATACTCGTCTATGTACCCTACAAGTTTTAAAAGCTTTCTTGTAGAATTAAGTTGATTTTGAGGGTGGTGATGCAATTCGTCGGGGTGATTAACAGCCTACGTGGGGTAATGATGATTATGACTGTAGGTATACGGTGAATCTTATCGCAGTAATTTAAGGGTTTGTGCTTCACCTGTTTTATTCGTATTGTTCAAGGTAAGGCATTCCTGTCTGTTGTATCCGCTATCTGAATGATGCGCGTTCAGGCTAGTCTCGTGTAGGGGCGAGATTCATGATGTAATGCTTTCTCATCTATACTATACTTAACGCGGGGCATTTGGAAGGCGCAATCAATGAAAATGTTTTCAGCTAATTTCAAACATTGGCAATATTCATTTATGTCGGTCTGATTAGATTAAATAACCTACTTAAGTGGATTACGGCACTCCAGTAACTTGGGAAGGCTTTGGTGAAATCCCAAATGTTTTTGGCTATGAACTCACGCAGCAAGGCTACCTAAACGAAAACGACTGTATCTATGGAAAATCGCTGTATGCTAATATTTCGGTCATAAAAGCCCATAAGCTGTGGTTATATATGAAGAACTATTCAGAGACATTCCTTGGCATCGGTCGCGCTCGCCATCGGAAGTGCAGATGGGTTTTCTGACACTTTGAGGATATGGATAGGTGTGGTACCTGTTTTCGCATCATTACCAGCGATGGAAAAACTGCAGCATAGCTTTGTGCGATAACTTCCTCTTACAAACACATTTGTTTTTTAACAAGGAAAAGGAAAAAGTTGTATAAACGAAGGAAGTAGACTGACTGAATACATAGGCTACAAAGTTATCGGTGAGAGCCATGGCTTACATATGGGTTTATTTCAGAGGCGCTGCCTCTCTTCAGCCGCTTACAGAGTTAGAACTCTCAGCTTAATGTATCACAGAGTGCTGAGAAATATTTGAGTGTAAAAGCAACAGTGTGTCACTCTTACTGGAGAAATTCACACACGTGCACAGGCCCCTACATTCCCACGCCAAAAACCTACCACTTTTTATGTTGACAGTTTCATCCACTGAGTTAAAAATGTATGTTATTTCAACAAATAATTATTGACACAAACAAAACTATAGTAAAAAATATTAAATTGCTCCGTTATTTTTCACAGATGGCTGAAGATCCGAAATAGTTAGTCATGGTATGAAACTAGTTTTCTGGGCAGTGATGATTAAAGTTACTGTCTGACTGACATTTGACCTCCTCCTCCGTACTGAAGACAAGCTTGTGCGGTTTGTTGGAGTTGACCTCTGCTCCTGACAGATCACTGATTCAGGGCAGTGCTAACAGAGGGCAGATAACACCACTTGAGCAGAAACTCTTAAGTTCTGTCTGTCCGTTTTCTCGTCTTGGTTTTCCTCCCTCAAGTTTTCCTCCTTCACTTTGTCTCTTATCAGCTTTCGACTCCCTTTTCCTCCTCTCTCCCTCTGTGCTCGTCTGTCCTCCTGTATCCTGCCGTTAGTCCGTCCTCCCGCCTCCTCTCTGTGCTGCGTTTTCTATGGGGGCGAATGTGTCTGTACCTGTGTCTGTGTGTGTGTCTGTGCATGTGTCTGTGTATGTGTGTGTCTGTGCATGTGTCTGTACCTGTGTCTGTGTATGTGTCTGTGAATGTGTGCGTCTGTACATGTGTCTGTGTGTGTGTGTGTGTCTGTACCTGTGTCTGTGTGTGTGTCTGTGAATGTGTGTGTCTGTACATGTGTCTGTGTGTGTGTGTGAGTGTCTGTACCTGTGTCTGTCACTGTGTGAATATGTGTGTCTGTGTATGTGTGTGTGTCTGTACCTGTGTCTGTGTGAATGTGTGTGTCTGTGCATGTGTGTGTATGTGTATGTGTGTGAATGTGAGTGTCTGTACCTGTGTCTGTGTTTGTGTGTGAATAAGTGTGTGTATGTGTATGTGTCTTTGTATGTGTGTGAATGTGTGTGTCTGTACATGTGTCTGTGTATGTGTGTGAATGTGTGTGTCTGTACATGTGTATGTGTGTGTATGTGTATGTCTGTCTGACTCGTGGGCACTTTGCTTGTGTGCAAAGTTGTGTGCTGTGTGGGTGTGTTGGGTGTGTGTGTGTGGGAGTGGGGGCAGGGGTGTGAACACACACTCATTCCTATGGTCCTAACTCAGTTGTTACTAAGGTAAATAAACTTACTTTGTATCCATCCCCTCTCTCTGCAGTGAGGCTAATATTTGACAGGGGGGCGGGGACCTGGTTGTCCCTCTGCCCCTCGGCCTAAAAGTGAATGTAGGCCAGTGTATGACTTACTAATTGAGTCCCAAGTGTTGCAGACAAATGCATTTGGCCTGAGGGTTTGATTAAGGACACAGTGTCACAGTGCACCCAGATACATGCCTTAGATACACAGCGCTAGTCACACAAAGCTGAAGTCACATGGCCGAAGAGGCGAGAAAAGTCGGTCCGGCTGCCAAAACGGAGGATGAGACATCGTAGAGTTTCCTCATAGGTCGTTTTGGCACCACCGCCTGTGTGTAGGACCCTGTCGAAGGATTTGTTGATAATTGTCGAGACGCTGCCTAAGGCAGGGTTTCAGAACCTCCCATAAGTATTGAGTTGGGTTGAGATCTGGTGACTGAGGTGGAAAAAGCACGTGTCTTATATTGTTTTCATTCAGTGTCCTGGAACGGGGGCATCGTCACGGAGACAAGTGGGAATTTGGTTATTTATTCATATGACCTAAAAAAAAAAAAAAAGTTGTGTTTCATTATTCTCTGTTTCATTATTTATCTTACAGTGATCAGACAAAGAGAAGCCAGGTATATTGAGTAATGGCAACTCTTAGACCTTACCTGACTGTACAGTTTCCAAAGATATTATCTCATATAATGTTACGCTGGGTAATGGCCCATCCCAATAACCTGCGCTCACTTATCCAGCGTCTGCGCATGTGTCACTGAGTTCTCTATACAGACAGATTAGACCTGATACATACAGCCGATTTACTAACCATACCATGTTTTCACTCTTTTTCATGAGGTTATTTACTTTACTTGACTTACTTATCTAGTCTGACCATTGAAAGCTACAGTATGGGGCAGACAAGATAAGACATCTGTAATGTCTTCCAGTCGTATTAACCGCTCCTGTTAGGTTCGAAGGCCATCGCTATAAGGTGGACATAGGATATACAATACAGGACACAGGATACTTCTGTTGTCCCAGAGTTATAATACAAGACTGACATGGTAACACAGCATGATCAAAGTATAAGAATAAGACTGTCCATTACACAGCTGTCCTACAGCGTTCCTATTTCAGACTGGATTGAATACATGTCCTGACTCACCAGATTCTCAGACGTTAAAAAATCCCTTATGCTCTCTCCCTCTCTCTCTCTCTCCCTCTCTCTCTCTCTCTCTCAGTGCCGTGGGTAAGACTTGCTTGCTGATCAGTTACACCACCAATGCCTTTCCAGGAGAGTACATCCCCACAGTGTAAGTCATTTCCAGGGGACTACATCCCCAAACTGTGAGGAATTTCATACCAAAAATGAATAGATGGACAACAGTCTTCTGTGATGTGTTTGTGTCATAATTGGCTCAGAATGTGTGCATGTAACACTGACAGTCTTCTGTCTCTCTTCAGGTTTGATAACTACTCTGCCAATGTTATGGTGGATGGAAAACCCGTTAACCTGGGTCTGTGGGACACCGCCGGTCAGGAGGACTATGACCGCCTGAGGCCGCTCTCCTACCCTCAGACGGTACTCTTCTCCTCTCCAGCACGCTGCTGCAGGCCATCCTCTGGCCGACACACATCATACCCCACTCCCTGTTATTCTGCATGTGTTTTGTATTATCTCCAGTGCCAGACAGTGACTGAGCTGTCCACCGATAACACCACATTCCTTCCCAGGAAATGACACGGCCAAACAGTCAAAACTCAAGAGAAAAAAAGTGTTTGTTTTTTTTTTTTACATTTGTTTACAGGGAATAAATATTTTGTTTGTGAGGCAATGTGTATTTTATTTGATTTTCCATCCTACCAATCTCTGTGCAGCAGCTTCATGAGAGATGTGCTAAGCTTTTCCTTATATTTTGATTTATGTAGTAGGAAAGAGTCAGGACTATATGAATGTGTTCTCCCTGCTGAGCCGGGTTTGAGTTCGATGAGACCAAACCGCCTGCAGAGCCCGGTTTGAGTTCAGGCTCCGTGAGTCTCTCAGGACTAACACGAATGTCTTTTTTTTTTTTTTACTCTTACAGTACTGAGCCTTTTAAAAGCTGTTCATTTAATCTGATCATTAATTCTTACCTGGGTCTTCTCATTAGATGCCTGTATTCACACGCTCTGCACATTTTTTTGTAAACAGCTGTGGGACGTGCGTGTTTTTCATGTTATTGTGTCCTTACATACAGCAAAACAACTGGCCTCTAAATATCTGTTCCTCTCTGGAAGTGTTTAGACATTTCTGACCGTCCTGATACAAGGATACATCTTATGAACGTCTGTGAGGACATAGAGTTTGACTCGAGGCTTCTTCCTGTGTTTTTGTTGACAGGATGTGTTCTTGATATGCTTCTCTCTGGTCAGCCCTGCATCCTTTGAGAATGTCAGAGCTAAGGTCAGTGACCTCTGTGTGCTGTAACCTCCACTGTCACTAAGATAATAAAATACTCTTGAAATACTCTTAGAAGTGGCCTACCTAAGCATGTGTTAGCTATGAAACACGCTTTAATTTGATTACTGTGAAATACAGAGCTTTTTTTTGCGAAGGAAGTACATTTGTGATGAGATGAACATAAACATAGTCGTATAAATATAAACATGTAAACGTCGTGATAACAGTATCCTGTGCGTGTATGTCCAGTGGTACCCTGAGGTCCGGCACCATTGCCCGAACACACCCATCATCCTGGTCGGCACCAAGCTGGACCTGCGGGATGATAAAGACACCATCGAACGCCTGAGGGATAAAAAACTGGCCCCCATCACTTACCCACAGGGCCTGGCCATGGCCAGAGAAATCGGTAAGAGTTTTGACACCGCTTCCGAGAACCTGGAAATTTCCTTACTTTTTCAAACAGTTTTTAAACGGTTCAAAGAAACTGTTTTGCAGGTGCACTGTAGATTTTTTTTTTTTTTTTTTTGTAGATTTTAAATTCCTGTGGCTTTTTGGATAACCCTTGTTTTTTCAACTGAAATGACATGGTGTGTAATGTTGTCAGGTCTGCTGTGTTCTCATCAGCCTGATGCGAATTTGATGTGTACCTGTGCAGGTGCAGTGAAGTATCTGGAGTGCTCAGCATTGACCCAGAGGGGTCTGAAGACTGTGTTTGACGAGGCCATCCGTGCGGTCCTCTGTCCCCCCCCGGTTAAAAAGGGGGGCAAGAAATGTACGGTGTTTTGAGGAAAACGTGCATGAAGTACCGACGTTGGCAGGACACCCGACCTGGAGAACCGGGGACCTTGTTCTTTAGCACAGCAGTTCCTGTCTGCTGTATTCAGAGTGATGTACATGCTGGTGAAATATCAGAGTTCTGATACGTAGATCAAAATAGAGTGAGAGGTAAAACAAAAAAGAATGGAGACACCAGATTTAACGATGCCAAAATGATTTGCCATCAGCATTTATGCTTTTATTATTATTATTTTGAATCCAGTATTTGCCTTAATCATTTGGAAGAATGCAGAGGTAACAGTATAGGAAATATAACCATACACATAAACGCCCACACACGTCTCCATCAGGACAACCAGAGGAGCTTAGTCAAACGGCACTGCATAGTCCTGATCCCACAGGCCTCTTTCTGTCTTAACACAAAGAGCCCCTGAGCACTGCACCCTGTTCCCCTCCTCTCTCACTACAGTACGTCTCCTCAGATATGTCCTTCAGGATAATGTCAAGGGCATTGTGGAAATGACATTGCTAACTGTTTCTCTTTTCATCTGACAAAATTCATGAATGTTTTGAAAAATGTGACTACACAAATATATATATATATATATATATATATATATATATATATACTTTTGCCTTACTGTGAGGCCAGAATCAGCCAAGAAACCCAGTAGACTAGCAATGACTGAAATTTGAAACTTTTAAAGATTTCAGCTAAATTGCGGACACATTATGATTTATTTACAGGTGTGTGACGGTGCTGTGCGTGTTCCTCTTTTCGGCATCTAAAAGAATTTTGGCAAAAAATATGAAGAATGTTTCCTAAAAATAGTCCATAACAAACCCCCCCCTCCTTTTTTTTTACTGTCATTCTGTTAGCAGGCATCTTTTCTTGTCCATGGCTTTGTTACTTTTTTGTATGAAGTAAAAGTGTGTCATACTGACGGGATCATAATGTGTGTGCAGAGATGGGTCCCTTTAATGAAGACAGTGCATTGTATACACTAGTTATGCGTACCTCTGAAATACTATTTTTTCCCCTCTGTTTTGCTGTTGCAGTAAATTATTATCTGTTTAAAATGATAAGAAAGTAAGTAAGGGGGGTAGAACATGTGCCATTGTGAATTGCTTTTTATTTGTGTTTAGCATGCCAAATCTCTGAACCTCAAAAAGACATTTCTTTACACAAAGTCCCTGTAAGACAAGCAACTGTATTATCTTTGTCTGAACTCCAGTCAGTCTCGGTGAACAGACAGAAAGAGAGAGAGAAAGAGAGAGAGAGATAGATGTCTATATTTGTGCATGTGACCGTGTGTGTGTGTATGTATGTGTGTGTATGTATGTGTGTGTGTGTGTTTTGTAATTGCAGTATCAAGCTTTATGCTTGGTGTGATCATTTCCATGCTTATCTAGCTTTAATTCTCAAAAAACCTTTAAAATGACATCTTAATTGTAGATCTCACAGCATACATTCAAACTTTCTGTTCTTTCTGTTGAAGACCCTTTTAACTGGTGCCAAAATAAACCACTAAGTGTGTGTATTATATAATTTCGATGGTTACTGATTAATAAAGGAAATTCTTTGAATGTACTCTGAGATGCACCTCTCTGTCTTTTGAACCCATATTTATTATCAAACGTGAAGTTCAAACGTCACTCTGCTTAACTCAGTCAACAGGTTTTGCGATTATAATTTCTAACGCACACCATGATTCCGCTCTTGTGCCGCAGAAAGGCATCCTACCTTGTTTACCAGACAAGGAATATCTTCCGTCAAACACAACGTCGTACGAGTGATCAGGGAAACTGAAACACGTTTAAATAGAGTGGGTTATTACATATTAAACTGATTTTGAGCAAAAGTCAAAATATTATTACACAATAATTTCGCATGACTTTTCTGGGATATACGTGATTAATTTAATTTGCACCACGTTGATGGTAGGTAGCCTAACTTTTGCCAGTTTCGTTTTTTTTTTTAAACTCGTATCTTATAAACGACACTTTATAAAAACGATTACAAGTAAAATTATAGCTTTTGAGGGACAAACTGATTCCCAGTTACACTGAGAAAGACTACGTTTTTCGTCACCGTGATTTCTGCCTCATCACCTCTGACTTGCAAATATACCCGTGAGGAAAAGCAATAACGTCAGATGCAACGAAGACGTTGACGCTTCGCACTCGCACGCCCCGGATGTGATTGTGTGCTCTGTGTCTGCAGAGAAGGAGGAGGAGATGCCTCTGCCCGTGCAGGTCTTTAACTTTCAGGTAAACTAGGGATTTAAATGGATTTCACCAAGTTTGAACCAAGGAATATGTGAATGAAACATATTCCTGTATGTTAGCAGCCTCGTTACACTTGAAATCACCGATATTTTCACAATATTAAACCGCTGTGGCATGCTAGCTTAGATGCTATGCTAGCTTCATAAGCAATGTTAGCATGGGCCTCCGATCCACACGGTAGCCGGACTTAGCATTAGCGTTAGGACACTGGCGACTTGTTTTCAAGTTTAGCGGCAGCGCGGGTTTATCTCCTGTAGCAAAGGCAAGCATCTTTGACATATATTTTTGAGCTATTGATACTTTTTAGCGGGCATGTTCAAGCAACACAGTGATTTTCTGAAAACAGCAAATGATAAGCCGTTCAAGGAAACTTTATTAGTCTTAGCAATCTTTTCATTTCACGGCTAGCCAGTTAGCTACCAACCACAAGCTTTACTCTTCTGCTTTCCGACACTTTTACCTGATTAAACGGAAACTTGTGCGTTTCCTAAATAACCACGGGGTATCGTTGTACATTTCAGTTACCTAAATCGACTTTAATATTGTCCACTTCTTAATTGAAATCAAACGCATAAGTATTCTAATGAATATTAAGTAGCTCGACGTTCGCAACTGTTGTGAAAGCTTGTCAGCAGCAGGCACTATTTTCTGTCAGGCAGTGAAGACTACAGTCAGTGCCAGTGTGCAGTAACATCTCGTTATTTCAGTCACTGAGCACAGGGATTTTGAGTACATACGCACTGAGATTAGTTTATGCCGCGTATTCCATTAGTTCATACGAATGAATTGGATTGTTTTGAGTTTTACGACTGTCCGTCTAGAGAGCAAACCTGTAGATAGTAAACATGTCACTGGAATTAAACTCCGCTGAATGACGTTTCAAAACGATGGAGTCACAGGGTTTTGAAAAAATCTATCACACTTTTTTATAGACACGCTTGGTCTTTTCTCAGAATTTAATTACAAAATCCGCTCCCTCCAAGCGCAGTGTGTTTGAGAGATTCATTTACTCTCTCGTATTTACCCTAACTCGTGTATAATGAGCATGACACAGTGCTCGTGTTCATGCTTTAAGTTTCCCTTCAATTTTTTTTTTTTTTTTTTAAATTTCAAAGTAGGTTCTGTCAGTTCACTCCAGGCAGTGTCTCTTGTGCTGTTGAACGCATGCTGTGATTTGCTTTCTCCAGGAGAGTTCAGGGTCAGGGTTGGGGGGTGCAGCAGTGCAGGTTCAGAGCAGGTTCAGGGACCATGCAGCCGCAGCCAGTTCAGCTTCACCTTCTATGACAGAGTTGTGCTGCACCCCCAGCACCAGCAGGTCTGACCTGCTCCTCCCGTTTACCTCAGGGGACTATGTGCTGAGCTCCAGCCTCTCTGCCTGCTCACTGCTCCTGGAGGTAACCACACAGAGTAGCAGACAAGGATAGGAACAACTGAAAACTAAAAGCTCGCTTGAATAATTACTGCTTTTCTCCAGGCAATAAATAATTTAGCATTCTCAGATGTGTTTACCCCACTGCTGCCAAAAAAACATTGGCTGATTGTGAAGGTGGAGATGAACTTCTTTTTTTTTCTTTATCACATTAAAATTGAAACTTTACACAGCACGTTGGCAGGTAAACATTGTGCTAGGGCTCAGCTGTCTGATTTGACGTCAATTCAAAATAGACCTGGGTTTGTAAAGACAGGGCTGATGTCAGTTCATGTCTGTGAGGTGTCACGTTGATATTTTACGAGGAATACGCTGATGTCTCTTGGTTTTGCAGGGGTCTGTAGAGCCCATGCAAATAGATGCTGATCCACAGGATGACCAGCAGAATGCGCCTGACACCAACTATGTTGTGGAGAATCCAACCCTGGTATGTATGAGAGAACCACACTCAGACACTGAAGCAGCACAGGGTTTTTAAAAGTTTATTTCTCTTTAAAATCTCTTCCTCAGGTAATCAAGACCATAGTTATTTTCAGTTTGTTGAGTAAGTAGTTGACATTTGCCTGAAATGGTTTAGTATATACACACAAAAAGACACCAAGTAAATTGCACTGTCGGTGTTTGTCTGTGCATAAATGGGAGAGAGTGATGATGGTTTTCATTGAATATTTAGAGACTTTTGTTCAGGTCTTCGTAAAGGCCCAGTGTAATGGCTGAGCCAGTCTCTCTGTGGCAGAGTCTGGAGGTCACGGCTTCTCGTCCACTCTAAAGAAAGTCAGCTGTGTCTGATTGGCCCAGGGGCTGAGCCCAGCGGCAGAAAGGCCTCTGTATTTCCCTCTCTTCTTCTTAAATATTTTGAGAGCGTAAAGCCTGGCAGGTTTCGGGTCTTAATATAATTTAACTCAGCGTGCCCATAAACAGACAAGAAAAGGGGCTTTGGTGAGCTGGTGTGCTGTTGTGACGTGCATTGGCCGCGGATGTTTGGGTAAGTTTGTGAAATGCTGTTCTCTCCCCTGTTTGCGTGTGTGTTTGTGTGTGTGTGTGTGTGTGTCTGTGTGTGTGTGTCTGTGTGTGTGTGTCTGTGTGTGTGTGTCTGTGTGTGTGTGTGTGCGTGTGTGTGCGTGTGTGTGTGTTTGTGTGTGTGCGTGTGTGTGTGTAGGATCTGGAGCAGTATGCCTCCAGCTATAGTGGCCTGATGAGAATTGAGCGGCTGCAGTTTATCGCTGAGCACTGCCCACAGCTCCGTGTGGAGGCTCTGAAAATGGCCCTGTCCTTTGTCCAAAGAACTTTTAACGTCGATGTCTACGAGGAGATCCACCGCAAACTCACCGAAGCCACAAGGTACACACAGCTCCCACAGAAAGTAATTGTTACCAGGACTGGGTTAATAATCTCTCTGCATGTGAAGATAATTGGTACTACCTCAGTCCCCTGTGTGTGTGTGTGTGTGCATATGTGTGTGTGTGTGTGTGTGTGTGTGTGTAACTCGGGTCCGGTTGCCTGTGCACAGGGAAGTCCAGGCGGTCCCAGACGCTGTCCCTGAAGGAGCTGTCGAGCCCCCTCCTCTAGACACAGCTTGGGCGGAGTCAACCAGGAAGAAGGCTCTGCTGAAACTGGAGAAGCTGGACACTGATCTAAAGAACTACAAGGGAAACTCCATCAAAGAGAGCATTAGGTAATGGACATACTTTCTGCCTGAATATCTCTGATCAGGGAGATTCTGGGTTTTCAGCTAATGGGCTCAGGTTGGCCTTCTGTAAGGCTAACTCCGTAAGGGCATTTCCCCACTGACTGCATATGAAATGACATAGTGGTCTGTGTGTGCATGTATGTGTGTATTCAGGAGGGGTCATGATGACCTGGGAGATCATTACCTGGATTGTGGTGATCTCAGCAATGCCTTGAAGTGCTACTCCCGAGCCAGAGACTACTGCACTAGCG
Source organism: Chanos chanos (assembly GCF_902362185.1). NCBI lineage: Eukaryota > Metazoa > Chordata > Actinopteri > Gonorynchiformes > Chanidae > Chanos > Chanos chanos. Next base: position 22,172,818 of record NC_044507.1, on the reverse strand, counting down.
CCAAACATGTCATTAACATGTGTCTCAATGTAATCAAGGTACTGCCTATTACACTACCAAACCCCTCATTCACACGGTGACCAACCGCTCTCTCAGGCTTCCATAAACAACCGTATGAAAATATAAAGTTAAACATCATTAACGTGTGTCTCAAGGTGATCAGGGGCCTGCCCACTACATTGCCACTGTCAAACCCCTTTCAGAACCAGTCATGTGAAAGTGTAAGGTTGAATGTCTGTCAGGACCTTTGGATTGTTATCGCTCTAACTCTGCGAGAGTGCTTTCCCGTTTTTGTGATGCAGTTCATTTTAAATATCCATGTCTTTTCCCTCACAGGTTAGCGTTTACCTCCAAAACTGGTCCCATGTACTTAGCTATGTGAGCAAGGCTGAATCCACTCCAGAGATAGCAGAGGTCAGTGTGCTCGTCTTAGAGCAGTCACACGGTTGCTTCAGCAAATCTGCTTTGACTGATTTTACCTCCGTTTTCACTGCAGCAACGAGGGGAGAGAGATAGTCAAAACCAGGCGGTTCTTACCAAACTAAAATGTGCCGCAGGTAAGTCTCTTTTTTTTTTTTTTTTTTTTTTTTTTTACTTCTCCATTATTTATTAATGAATCCTAGTATTATATAGTATCCCAGTAATATAGTATAGTATCCCAGTAAAATAACAGTTAGTGTTATGTATGTATCAGTAGACAATCCTCTGATTTGTCAGAGATGTCAGGAGGTGATTTGTGATTGGTTAATAAAGAGTGAAGCGGTTGAGTTGTGGGTGTTAGATGGGCGTTGTTTTGGGGCTGGCTGATTGTTAGCTGCGATTCTCTGACGGCGTTTCTCTTTGCTGCAGGACTGGCAGAGCTCGCCTCAAGAAAGTATAAAGCAGCTGCCAAGTGCTTCCTGCAGGCCTCTTTTGACCACTGCGACTTCCCTGAGGTGAGACTCAGTGTCCCAGTGAGGCCAGTCAGGCCACGCAGCAGAGTTAACACCGGCCGGGCGGGCGGGCCGGGGCGGGAAGGGGTAGGCGTGTCTCCCAGGGTCTAACGCAGTGTGTTATGTGTGTTGTCAGCTCCTGTCCCCCAGTAACGTAGCTGTGTATGGAGGAATGTGCGCTCTGGCCACGTTTGACAGACAGGAACTGCAGCGAAACGTCATCTCCAGCAGGTGAGCTCCTTCACGGCTCAGTCTGGGCTTAGAACCGCCCCAGAACCATCCCTGAACAGTGGACTTCATGCAAGACTTATGAGGATTCATACCAGCTGATTCCCTGTTCGCTGGCTCCTGTGAGAGATTAGAGAAAGCTTGCCGCATTCGCCAGTTTTCTCATGTTTAGAGTTTTCTCTTGGGTACGAACAAAATTTACAGTTAGGGCCTAGTGTCTCGTTTTGAAACTCTTAGTACACACTTTCATCAAATCTAATCAAGTCAAATTTTAATTTCCATTCAGGAAGCCACCTCCTCTTTATCCTCATATTTCATATTTTGACTTTCCTTTTGATTCTGCAGACATAAGGCAAACTGGGAGTTGGGTAAAAGGTCTTTGTAGGACAAAGCGTTTTTAGGTCCACACAAAGCTGTCGAATATAAGCCTGAGGGGACATTAAAAATGTAACATGGCTTAATGCAGAAAATCAACAGGCCTCCGGTTTCTCTCACATGTACCTGTTTCTTAGCACTACTCGCACACAAAAGCGGCGGAGAGACTCTGCTCTGGTGAATAGTGCTAATAAAACCTATTCAGTCGAACTGAAAGCCAACCTGAGTTTTGGCTTCATGTGTCCACCAGTGAGTAATTTGCTATTGATTAGTTGATGGTTTGATAGTTTTCGTATGTTTTATGTCATTCTTCTTTTCCCTGCCTACTGACACACACAGATCCAATTACTATTACTGTTTTAGTTACATTCTGTCTAGAGAAACTATAGTCCAAAAATGTGAGAACTGTATTCTGTATTCTGTGTTTCCATGTCAGTAAACAGTCAACTCATCAGATGCAGCTGTAGTTAGCAGATACAAACATTATTTTCTTTTCCTTAAATTACACACGTTGTCAGATTCAATCCGGCTCCTGTAATACTCTCATTAAAACAGTTATACTAACGTTGACTTTATTACAGTATTGCTAATCATAATCCATAACACCTGGCAGATTCTAATGTTGCACTGTTAGCTTCTGAGGGCATGACATCATTTGAAACCCAGCAATTGACTGACACCAACCACTGCTTAGAATTTGCCCTCTCTTTGTGTGGCAAACTTCATCTTTCACCAAAAACCAACTGTCCCACCCTTAAGCTACTGTTCCTATCGAACATACATTTACCAGTTCTCCACTTGGCTGGTTTACACACATGAAGCGTGAAGTTAAGGCACACTGTGTGGTTTTTCCTGAAGGTGTCCCAAAACAGATTTTATGTCACCCAGTGAACTACTTTTACCAGCCCCTGGTCGGCAGCGGGGTGGTGTTTATCGGGAGGCTTGGCATCGCAAGAGCTTTTGAATTTTTATTTAGCATTCTCGTATAGCAATAATCAGAATTTTCTTTATTTTACACACAAAAAAGGGTCACGTGATGATGATGCTTTGATCATGTGACTGTTCTGCCCCCTCAATGTAACCCCCCCCCCATCTTAACTTTTTTTTTTTTTTTTTCCCCCTCAGCTCCTTTAAATTATTTTTAGAGTTGGAACCCCAAGTCCGTGATATTATCTTCAAGTTTTACGAGTCAAAGTATGCGTCTTGTCTGAAAATGCTGGATGAAATGAAGGTAAGACACACAGCCCTGTGAGGAAACACACTTTTCCTCTTCATTTCACACATTCATAACTCTGATCAGTCTAAATGTCACTCATACTCACATGTCTACAGTGTACAGACTCTAACAGAGTGGAGACTTCACCAGTCAGAGTGACAGGGCAAAAGTCAGTCTCAGGTTGTTGTTCTCTGCCCCCACCCTGCCTGTAGCCTGAGGTCTTTTTCCCTCTGTGTTTGCAGGATAATCTCCTCCTAGACATGTATCTGGCCCCCCATGTAAGAACACTGTACACACAGATCAGGAACAGAGCCCTCATACAGGTGAGTGACCTCAGTGCACCTTCGCTCAAACAGCAGCCGGCCCTCACCTGTGTCATCATGGGAATGAAATCACGTGATCACACGGTGAATGTTCACATCGCTTTGCTTTGGCCCATGAGTAGGTTAGCTAATATACACAGAATGACTTAAGCTCAAACTGCCTGTTTATTAGAGTTTGTGTTCTCCTGACCTGCTCTCTGACCCGTGTTGACCTGTGTGTTTAATGGAATCACACTAGTGTGCCTGGGAGCAGGACTAACATGCCTTTGGAGTGTGTATACGGTGAGTTGACTGTGTGGTTGTGTGTCCCTGGCAGTATTTCAGCCCTTATGTGTCAGCGGATATGAACAAAATGGCCATGGCCTTTAACACCACAGTGGGCGCCCTGGAGGACGAACTGACACAGCTGATCCTGGAGGGTCTCATTAACGCACGCATTGACTCCCACAGCAAGGTACTGCCACACACTGACACTACACCGCTACTGCACTGCCACACACACCCACACTACACCGCTACTGCACTGCCACATACACACTGACACTACACCGCTACTGCACTGCCACACACACTGACACTACACCGCTACTGCACTGCCACACACACACTCACACTACACCGCTACTGCACTGCCACACACACACTCACACTACACCGCTACTGCACTGCCACACACACACTGACACTACACCGCTACTGCACTGCCACACACACTCACACTACACCGCTACTGCACCGACACTACACCGCTACTGCACTGCCACACACACTCACACTACACCGCTACTGCACTGCCACACACACTCACACTACACCGCTACTGCACTGCCACACGCACCCACACTACACCGCTACTGCACTGCCACATACACACTGACACTACACCGCTACTGCACTGCCACACACACTGACACTACACCGCTACTGCACTGCCACACACACTGACACTACACCGCTACTGCACTGCCACACACACCGACACTACACCGCTACTGCACTGCCACACACACCGACACTACACCGCTACTGCACTGCCACACACACCCACACTACACCGCTACTGCACTGCCACACACACCCACACTACACCGCTACTGCACTGCCACACACACCCACACTACACCGCTACTGCACTGCCACACACACTGACACTACACCGCTACTGCACTGCCACACACACTCACACTACACCGCTACTGCACTGCCACACACACCGACACTACACCGCTACTGCACTGCCACACACACTGACACTACACCGCTACTGCACTGCCACACACACTGACACTACACCGCTACTGCACTGCCACACACACACTGACACTACACCGCTACTGCACTGCCACACACTGACACTACACCGCTACTGCACTGCCACATACACACTCACACTACACCGCTACTGCACTGCCACACACACCCACACTACACCGCTACTGCACTGCCACACACACTCACACTACACCGCTACGGCACTGCCACACACACACTGACACTACACCGACACTACACCGCTACTGCACTGCCACACACACCGACACTACACCGCTACTGCACTGCCACACACACCGACACTACACCGCTACTGCACTGCCACACACACTGACACTACACCGCTACTGCACTGCCACACACACTGACACTACACCGCTACTGCACTGCCACACACACTGACACTACACCGCTACTGCACTGCCACACACACACTGACACTACACCGCTACTGCACTGCCACACACTGACACTACACCGCTACTGCACTGACACATACACACTCACACTACACCGCTACTGCACTGCCACACACACCCACACTACACCGCTACTGCACTGCCACACACACTCACACTACACCGCTACTGCACTGCCACACACACACTGACACTACACCGCTACTGCACTGCCACACACACACTGACACTACACCGACACTACACCGCTACTGCACTGCCACACACACCGACACTACACCGCTACTGCACTGCCACACACACACTGACACTACACCGCTACTGCACTGCCACACACACACTGACACTACACCGACACTACACCGCTACTGCACTGCCACACACACACTGACACTACACCGACACTACACCGCTACTGCACTGCCACACACACACTGACACTACACCGCTACTGCACTGCCACACACACACTGACACTACACCGACACTACACCGCTACTGCACTGCCACACACACCGACACTACACCGCTACTGCACTGCCACACACACCGACACTACACCGCTACTGCACTGCCACACACACCGACACTACACCGCTACTGCACTGCCACACACACACTGACACTACACCGCTACTGCACTGCCACATACACACTGACACTACACCGCTACTGCACTGCCACACACACACTGACACTACACCGCTACTGCACTGCCACACACTGACACTACACCGCTACTGCACTGCCACACACTGACACTACACCGCTACTGCACTGCCACACACACACTGACACTACACCGACACTACACCGCTACTGCACTGCCACACACACCGACACTACACCGCTACTGCACTGCCACACACACCGACACTACACCGCTACTGCACTGCCACACACACTGACACTACACCGCTACTGCACTGCCACACACACTGACACTACACCGCTACTGCACTGCCACACACACCCACACTACACCGCTACTGCACTGCCACACACTGACACTACACCGCTACTGCACTGCCACACACACCCACACTACACCGCTACTGCACTGCCACACACACCCACACTACACCGCTACTGCACTGCCACACACACTGACACTACACCGCTACTACACTGCCACACACACACTGACACTACACCGCTACTGCACTGCCACACACACTCACACTACACCGCTACTGCACTGCCACACACACCGACACTACACCGCTACTGCACTGCCACACACACCGACACTACACCGCTACTGCACTGCCACACACACTGACACTACACCGCTACTGCACTGCCACACACACACTGACACTACACCGCTACTGCACTGACACATACACACTCACACTACACCGCTACTGCACTGCCACACACACCCACACTACACCGCTACTGCACTGCCACACACACCCACACTACACCGCTACTGCACTGCCACACACACACTGACACTACACCGCTACTGCACTGCCACACACACACTGACACTACACCGACACTACACCGCTACTGCACTGCCACACACACCGACACTACACCGCTACTGCACTGCCACACACACCGACACTACACCGCTACTGCACTGCCACACACACTGACACTACACCGCTACTGCACTGCCACACACACACTGACACTACACCGCTACTGCACTGCCACACACACACTGACACTACACCGCTACTGCACTGCCACACACACACAGACACTACACCGCTACTGCACTGCCACACACACACAGACACTACACCGCTACTGCACTGCCACACACACCGACACTACACCGCTACTGCACTGCCACACACACACTGACACTACACCGCTACTGCACTGCCACACACACTGACACTATACCGCTACTGCACTGCCACACACACCGACACTACACCGCTACTGCACTGCCACACACACACTGACACTACACCGCTACTGCACTGCCACACACACTGACACTACACCGCTACTGCACTGCCACACACACCGACACTACACCGCTACTGCACTGCCACACACACACTGACACTACACCGCTACTGCACTGCCACACACACCCTCACACTACACCGCTACTGCACTGCCACACACACCCTCACACTACACCGCTACTGCACTGCCACACACACCGACACTACACCGCTACTGCACTGCCACACACACACTCACACTACACCGCTACTGCACTGCCACACACACCGACACTACACGCTATTGCACTGCCACACACACTCACACTACACCGCTACTGCACTGCCACACACACTGACACTACACCGCTACTGCACTGCCACACACACTGACACTACACCGCTATTGCACTGCCACACACACTCACACTACACCGCTACTGCACTGCCACACACACCCACACTACACCGCTACTGCACTGCCACACACACTCACACTACACCGCTACTGCACTGCCACACACACACCGACACTACACCGCTACTGCACTGCCACACACACCGACACTACACGCTATTGCACTGCCACACACACTCACACTACACCGCTACTGCACTGCCACACACACTGACACTACACCGCTACTGCACTGCCACACACACTGACACTACACCGCTATTGCACTGCCACACACACTCACACTACACCGCTACTGCACTGCCACACACACCCACACTACACCGCTACTGCACTGCCACACACACTCACACTACACTGCTACTGCACTGCCACACACACTGACACTACACCGCTACTGCACTGCCACACACACTGACACTACACCGCTATTGCACTGCCACACACACTGACACTACACCGCTATTGCACTGCCACACACACTGACACTACACCGACACTACACCGCTACTGCACTGCCACACACACCGACACTACACCGCTACTGCACTGCCACACACACTGACACTACACCGCTACTGCACTGCCACACACACACTGCCACTACACCGCTACTGCACTGACACACACACTGACTTCCATCCTGATGTTGTGTATGATGGTGCAGGTGACTGTAGGCTGAGTGTAGACTCTGTATGCCAGATTCATGGCCCTGACTGGGGGTTCTGTGTGTGTAGACTCTGTATGCCAGATTCATGGCCCTGACTGGGGGTTCTGTGTGTGTAGATTCTGTATGCCAGAGACGTGGATCAGAGAAGCACAACATTTGAGAAGTCTCTACAGATGGGGAAAGAGTTTCAGAGAAGAGCAAAAGCCATGATCCTGCGGGCGGCTGTGCTTCGTAACCAGATACACGTCAAGGTAACAGGCTCTCCAGGGTAACGTGTCCCTCACTCTGCTCCACTCTGTCACCACCAACCCATTCCCCTATCCCTGACTCTCTCCCTCTCTCTCTTCTCACTTCTCCATCTGAACCCCTGAGCCCTTTGACCTCCACTGCTGGACCAATCAGAAGCATGTGCTGCATGTCCTGTTTTATTACACTTGTAGTTGTGTGTCTGCTCTACAGTCTGGTCTCCCTGGGCAGTGTTACAGCCACACACAGTGTGTCTAAACAGCAGTGTGGCTGACAGTGGGCTCTGTTAGTTCATTTACTTCTTGTATTTATGACCAAGACTGTGTTTTTATAGAATATGTCTTAACCATATCTGCAGCTTTCATTTCACCTCAGACCCATCCCTGCCATATTCTGCATGACAGTAAATATATGTGTGTGTGTGTGTGCGCGCGTGCACGCACGCACCATGTATTGCTATCTTTCTGGGGACGGGTAAGGTAGGGTAATCTGGAAAAAGTGCCTGGTGGGAACCCAAATGCTGGAGAACCACGGTTTTCTAAACTATATTGCTGCTACTGATAAAACAAAAAGTGTCAGCACTTCTTTGGTTAAGGTTAGGGATAGGTTAGTAATCTTTAGTTACAGACTAAAAGGAGTCAATGGGAAGTCCCCACTAGGATGTGAGTACAGGCGTGTGTGTATGTGGGTGTGTGTGTGAGAGAGTGTGTGTGTGTGTGTCAACCTCTCAGTTTACATCATGCTTCTCACGGTGTCGCTCTCCTCACCCCCCCAGTCCCCTCCCAGAGAAGGCAGCCAAGGGGAGCTCACACCCGCCAACAGCCAAACACGAATGAGCACCAACATGTGAAGGGCCGGCTGGACGGACGGCTCTGTGTTTAGGACAGGTTCACGGGGGCCCCGGCAGCAGCATCTTAGTCCTCGATTAGAAAATCAATTCTGTTTCCCTGCTGAAGAAAGAAAATCACAATCTAAAGACTTTATTTAAGTTGGGGAAAAGATATCTGTTGTCTACATTACAGACAAGCACACCCTGTTGCTCAAAAAGAAACAAAAGTAAAACAAAAAAAAGGAGAAAAAAGAAAAAGAGAAAAAAAAAGAATTTGCGGCACTTAAGCTGTACTGGCCTGTTGTTCTTTGTAAAAGATGCACTTTCCTCCGTATCTTGTGACAAACCTTGATTACACATCGAAAAACCTCATCACAGAACATGCTTTTCAAATAAATATACATTCAAAAAGACGTTCTCATACCTAAATGCTCCTTTTTGTCTTCCACTCGGGACTCAGCAGCACCATCTCGTTTTCATTTACATTGAATCACAAGTCATAATCTGGAGGTGGAGGAGTCAGGGATTTTTTTTTAATCTGTCGCGGGTTTGTTCAGTCAGTGGCTTTGAATATTTTTTTTTGTTCGGGTAGTTGGTCTGACAGTGTTTCTGAGAAGGATTCATTTGTGTGACTGAGCTGATTCTGTACATGAGACCAACAGGACGACAATCATTGCATTTTCTGCTCCAGTGTGTGGACACAGGAGACGATGTTTGTGCAGTAGTACAGGCTGAGTGTGTGTGTGTGTGATGCTGTGTCTCTATGATCAGGAGCCCTAAGCAGACTCCCATCTGCCTGGGTTTGACTGGCCCTGATAGTGACCATACCATGACACACCTGTCTTTTTCTGCTACGTGGGCAAATGACATTCAATGAATGACGAGGCTTAAATGTTGTTTTTAAAACATTTATTTTTTTTATTAAACAAAAAGTTCATATTTAAAACCTGTACAAGCAAACAATCCCAAAAACAAGACAGAAAAAAAAAAGTTGCATGTGTACCTCTGATGACTGTTCCTGAACCTTCTGTACTCACTGTCTCTCAAGTCAAAAGGAAATGACTCAAATATTACAGGTGCAAACAGGAAACAGTCCTGCACTCATCTCACCCAAACACACGCTCTATGTCTATGAGACCTGGTCATCCCTGCCCCTCTCTGTGGAACAGCAGTCTGTGAGCTAGAGCGCCCGCTTACTCGGACGTTCAGAGGAGCTGGTGTTACCACGACAACCTAAAGGCACTGAGAGCATGTTGCGTGTCCCGTTACTGCAGAGACAAAGCCACCGCTGACACATTCCGTGTTGCAAAGTACACTTTACGTAGAGTGACGACAAAGTAACCTTAGAGTTCCTACAGAGAGCCGACACGGGCGCTGGGATACTGGGGTTTGTGGATGACAAACTAAGTGACCTACCAGGCATGAGAAATGACAGATGGGTGTTCTGCCCAAACAGAAACAGGTTCTCACAGATCAGTTTGTCCTTGTCTACATTAACTGTGTATAACCTCAAACACACGAAAGGAAAAAAGTAAGACATTATAAGAACATTAAAACGCCTTATTTTAAAAGTATTAAAACCAACAGCCATCTCCCAAGAGAATTCGCTTCCCATATGCATTAAAACCAACTGTAGAAGGAATAAAATGTCTTTGATATGTCTAAAACTTTTTTTTTTCCATTTAAAAAGCAGCTTCATTAAGATTGGAGTCAGATGAATTGCTCAGAAATCGCTGACTTTGGTAAAAATGCAGGAGCTGTGTGAAGGCCCAGACTTCTTATCTGCTCGAGGGTCGATTTAGAAAAATAAATAAATAAACAATTGCTTTGGGAAAACAAAAGGTTTCAGCAGAACTGAAGAAACACATGTGCTTAAGACCATGCCCCACCCCCCCCAACGACATCATCCATACGGAGTATCAGTCACAGACTAATCTCTCTGCGAGAAACACACCCCCCCCACACACACACACACACTCATCCTCAGAGATCCTCGATTAGCTCACAGATACTCCTGTAGCTCCACTTACACCGGGGTGAGTTTAGCAGCATTGGAAGACTGTGTGTGGGTGTGTGACAGTCCATGATGGGAGTTGAGGTTAATTCAACTCGCCCTGTAAACAGGAACTCTCCAATTGAAATAATTTAATGTGTTCTGCTGTGTATCATGGACATTCAGCTCTAATGACATACGTGTGATTTAATTACATCATCCAGGGACAGTGAGTATTTCTGCTGGTGGAAAATCCACCGTGCATGCCAGGCCCCAGCCCCTCGACTTGAATAGATTTGCCTGCTATTTTAAAACATCATCCTGTCTGTAAAGTGAGTGAAACTGGGCTTTGACACAGACCCCAACCCCAGCCTCTTAAGGTCACGACCCCATCATACTGGGGCTTCGTTTACGGGCCGGTCGCCCGTGCCAACCGTGGACTCGGTCTGAAGGCTGGATGTCCCGTTCAACAGTCCGTTTCCTGGTTCTGCCGTCCCCTGTTTCTGGGCCTTAGTTCTGAATCTTAACCCATGACCTGGAAGGCAGAGAGAGGACATGGTTAGTAAAAGGACTGATGTCGTCTGAGTACTCAGCCATGGCAACTCAATAAAGAAACAGGAATATGTTCAAACTAGGTTGTGATCGTCTAAGTCAGCGTTTCTGAAAAATGAAGAACGGCATGACACATATTCAAGCCTTCCACTGTGATTCTTTATTCACTGGCCAACCAGTGACGATCCTGCCTGTCTCTTTAACATCGGGAGTGTAACAGAGACAGGGTAGTGAAATCACCAACGGTGTCTGTCCAACTCTCTCTCTTCATTAGACCACTGACTACTGCTGCTCTCAAACCAAAGGGCCTGTATTCTGGACAGACAGGAAGCCCCACTGCAGAGTAACAGTGATTTTCACTGGAGAACAACTATTACAATGAAATGTAATGTCCATGGCAAAACTTGATGTGTGTCTAAAAGAGGCCTGTGCGTCTCCCTGCTGTCGTTAAGGAGACACGAACCTGGACAGTCGGCCACTTCCCTCCAGGCTTTTTTCTTACAGCAGGCGCGGCACAGGTGGAAGACACACTTATTGCCCTGTTCACACACACACAGGCACACTCACTTTAGCATTTAGAGATGAATTAAAACACCAAACTCAACTCTGCTCTTCGGCCAGTCGGTTACCGCATGTCTCACATATTTAATGGTCCCTGTCAGTTACTGCATGTCTCTCATATTAATCATCCCTGTCAGTTACTGCATGTCTCACATATTAATCATCCCTGTCAGTTACCGCATGTCTCTCATATTAATGGTCCCTGTCAGTTACTGCATGTCTCTCATATTAATGGTCCCTGTCAGTTACTGCATGTCTCAAATATTAATGGTCCCTGTCAGTTACTGCATGTCTCTCATATTAATGGTCCCTGTCATTTACTGCATGTCTCACATATTAATGGTCCCTGTCAGTTACTGCATGTCTCACATATTAATGGTCCCTGTCAGTTACTGCATGTCTCACATATTAATGGTCCCTGTCAGTTACTGCATGTCTCACATATTAATGGTCCCTGTCAGTTACTGCATGTCTCACATATTAATCGTTGTCTGGCTGTAAAATCTTGATTGACAGCTCTAAACATGTCTATAAAACAAGGTTAAATCATTCTGGATCCTAATCCACGCCATGTTTTTACTCTTCTTATGAATGACTGTAGATTAGTGAGTGCTACACAGAGACTGTCATCCATTGCTTCACTCACTTTGGGGTTTCCACACTGCTCACACTTGATGTACTTTGCTGCAGGATGGGAGAGAAAACAGAAGATTCTTTTTAACATTATCATTGCAGTCGACGTTTGACTCAGTGTGCATACATAACTCTACACTCTTATTTCCCGTGCATTATATGTCAGTTACTGCTGAGTGTGTTTTCCAGCCCACGTGGAGAGAGTGATCGGTGAGAGGTCCAGTTTATTTGAAAACTGATTAAATCATCACTTTAAAATGCTGCTTAACCTTTTACCTGAATGGAAATCTCTAACAGAAATAAAGTCCCTGCTGGACCACTGAGGTGGTAATGAGTGGCGGACTAAGCGCTCTAAGCGTAACATCGACAGAAAGCGTTTCAGGAATAACAAGCCTTTACTGAAGACATGTCATCTGCTTACGTTTCTGGTCAGGACTGAAGTTCTTGTAGGGGTTACGGGCTTTCTTCTTCTGCTTGTTTTTGGACAGTGACTCAGTGGATCCATCACTGTCCTCCAGTGCTCTCTTCTGACTCGCTGCCTTCACCTCTGTGCTCTTCTGCCCGTTCTCACTCCCAGGTTCCTTAGGCCTGGCCCACCCACAAGACAAAGACAAATCAGTCATGTATCATTTGGCTTCATTGTGTTTCAGTCACGGGCGCCGTCAGACGACCGCCGCTCTCCACAGACCTCGTAATGACCGGATAAGTTTTAAAAACGTAGCTAGAAACATATATTAATCGTCCAGCTGTTTTTGTGGTGTTGTTTTTTTTTTCAGATTTCAGTAAAAGCAGGAGAGCACGTGCTTACGGAGGTCTGACATATGGCTGGCATATCCAGTGGGGAGACGGCAGTCCTGCCGAACAGTTCGCCTCCTTCTCCCCTTTGGCCATCTCCTCCTGCCGGAGCAGAGAACAGTCATTAGACCGCTGGGAACCTGAGGGGTGCAGCTAACACAGAGACAGCACAGAGATGGGAACCTGAGGGGTGGAGCTGACTCAGAGACAGCACAGAGATGGGAACCTGAGGGGTGCAGCTGACACAGAGACAGCACGGAGACTATTTACGCACCTGGCAGCGGTGTTTCAGCTGTCTGTTAACCTCTGCTATCCCATCCACCGTCTTGACTTTGGCCAACTCTTCCCTCAGGTCCTGATGGATCTGCAACCTGTTATTAGACATACCATCATACGTTTGCTTTCTCACAGAAGCCCAATAACTGAACACTCACATCCAACACCGAACACATGTACTCACATGTACTGACAATTCAAGGTGATCTTTCAAACTGAGTAATTATAAGTGATCTTTCAAACGAGAGTAATTAAATTATCGACAGCGCCCTTTCCGGTGTGTCATGAGCCTGAAAAAGCAGATGACAGGGACGTACGTGTGGTGCCAGAGTTTGAAAAGATGAGCGCGGACGTAGGACAGCGTGCAGGGCGGGTGCTTCTGGACCACCTCCAGGTATTCCTCTGCCATCTCCCACACTGGTGGGCTCCGCCCCTCAAACAGGGCAGGGTTGTGAAGGTTCCCTTCTGTGGACATGGGCCAAGTACCACAAACACGTCACGCGTCAAAGCACACCTGTCACGGTATTACAGTCATTCTCTGTGTCCGTACTGGACTAGGTCATGTCTTAGCACAACATGCCCATGCATGTGGGGATTAAAAACCTCGCGGTGTTAGTTTGAAAATGATGTGTTGCCGGTGTGTGTGAGCTACAAGCCTGACCTGCACTCATAACCCCCTGAACTCCAGTCTCCTCCATACAGCGATGCACGTCACTGAGGTGCTGGATGTTCCCGTTGGCAAAGACTGGAATCCCTACAGCCTCCCTACAGAGCAAAAGAACATCATAAACAACAAAACAAACCCATAACAAACCCATGACCGGTTTGAAGAGTTGATTAAAAAAACCCAAAAAAAAACCAAAAAAAAAACCAGAAGTCAGTCTCTGATCATTACCGTACAGCCTTTATGTGTTCCCAGCTGGCAATGCCGGTCAGTGCCCCCTTCTGGTCTTTTGTGCGCCCGTGGACTGTGAGAAGCTGGGGAGACACAAAAGGAGAGGAGTTCTACTGAAAACCGTCCGGACCGGTACAGCGACACACCCTGACTTATGCTATCAGTACCTGGCAGCCCGCCTTCTCCAGCATCTTGGCATATTCTACTGTCTTCTCAATCTCTGGGAAGACCCGGATTTTGCAAGTGATGGGAACTGCCAGTTTCTCATTGGCCAGTTTAACTGCACAGGACAAAACGACACGAATATTTTTAAACAATCCAAATGCAGTTCAGATGCATCCACTTTACGGTGTTTGTTAAGTCACAAGGCATCTCTCAGATTACACAGACAGACAGGGAATGCTCACGTACTCATTTTCTGCAGAAGCTCCCACTCATCCTGCAGAAACACGCCATAGTGTCCTTTAAAAACAAAAAACATTATTCACGAGGATAACTCTAAGTCTCACTTACAGGTGTAATCATGTGAATGACCAACAGTCATATCAGTGCATGACCTGGGGTAAAACGAAACTGCAACTTATTTTTAATATATATTTGATATCAATGTTTTGCTGTAGTAGGTTATGGATGATGAGAGGCAAACTGAGAGAATGCATAGCTCGTTGAGTTCTGGGTCGCGTGAAAAGCTGTAATACCTCGTTTAGCGATCATCTGAGGGCAGCCCAGATTCAAATCAATAGCATCGCAGTAATCCTGCGCCAGCAAGGCCGCCTGAACGAACACCTCCGGGTCATTGGCACAGAACTGGAAAAACCGTTACAAACAAGAACACATGAGGTGATTATACGTAATTTTAACTAACAACTCAAAACTCTACTCAAGGAAACAACAAAAAACGTTCCAAGCCGAGTCGATAGGAAGTTGTTAACTGTACTTCAAGGTTTTACATGACAAGAGAAATATTTGATCACAGTCACAGAAAAAACACAGGATGTGTGTTGCCTGATGCCTGACCTGTGTGATAAGCGGTCTGTCCTCGGCGCATACTTCATTGAAGAGGTTTTCCCGGCGGTAGTTGGCATCTCTCACAAAAACCTGCGCGTGCAGCATAGGTGTATAGCAAAGCTCAGCCCCGTGCCGCCGGCTGAGCAACCTCCACGCGAGCTCGCTCTGATCCACCATCGGGGCAACGACGTATCGGGCGCCTTTCAGAGTCGTCTTCCAAAAGTCAAATCCTTTGAGCTTCGCCATGACAGCAACCTGAGGAAACGACGTTACGAATGACCCGGTCATACAGAGCAGCTTCAGTCAAATTCAGTTAGATACAGAAGGCATGGTGTCCTGACACTTTAATGAACCGGTTAGTTATAATAAACAGAGGAATGATAAACAGAGGAACAGGAGACTTAGCTTTCTATGACTCACGGACAAGCATTGGTGGAAGTGAAGAGTTTAGTTCCAGCAGCAATCTAAGATGTCATGCACTACTTTACATATTAAATTCTTTAAGCATACACTGCACTTTCAACAGTAGATGTGGCTAGCTATCGAGCTAACTGTCGCGTGGTTTAGTGTTATATCAGGGGTCTCAAGTAACTAAATGAGACACGATCCCCTGAACATAACCCTTCTTTTCTTGACACTGAACTTCGCCTAACGACCAATACATTGCAAAGAGGTTGGAGCTTTCTTATGTGATTTTTTGCATGTTTTTGCGAAGAGCTTACTCACAGTTGATTCAAATACAGCGCATAGGAGTTCTGTTGCTGTCGCTCGCGAGTAACTCTTTGTGTAACATTATGATACATCCCCCTGGAAACAAGGGATATCAAAAGAAGATTCCATGAGATGTATGATAAATAATTAATGGTTGCAGGAAGGCACAAATTAACATATCTGGCACAAATATGATTCAGAGGTCTGTCTTATGTATGATTTTGGATTCCATGACTTTTTTCCCCCCTCCAAATTCTTTGTACACGCTTTTAGCTGATCACCACAGAGATATTTAAACTTTTTATTTAATTATTAAAGGGTACAGTCCAATTCTGAGTAATTTAATGATTTTATCACTAATATTAGTCGAAATGTATCCAAAATACTTCATAAATAGGCTACACTATAATTTTAAGGCTAGAATTTTTAATACCCGTTTCTGTACATGGCCACTAGGTGTCGATAGCCGTTTGTTAGATCTACTCGATTGCGATGCAATTATGGAGGCATAAGCAAAATGTCTTATTAAATGTTTTTAGAGGTCTTTGAATTTTCTCACAAAAGTTGTTCTAAAAGAATTATATCTTTGTTATGTACCCTGATCATATACAGAGCTTCAGAGATCGAACTCCTATCTTGAGATTTAAAATAACTTGTAGTAGTAGATGTTTTGAATGCCAGTTACTTATATGCTTAAAACTATTTGAATATTTCTTTGGCAGCCAAATACATCACATAAAGTTTTCCGCGTGATTTCTCAACTCGTATCATGGGACAGGTACAGCGCTGATAACTGACCTCTTACCCGCTTTGCGTCGCCAGCCCTGCCCAAACTGAAAGCCAAACTGAGACTAGGCCCGGTGTTCATAGCCTTCCCAATACAACCAATTAGCCGTTAAAGATGGGACATGACCGACAAGCAGGCAGGTACGCATTCAGCATTGTGTGTGTGAGAGAGAGAAACAATGGAACCACCACAGGGTAGGACAGACGGCCAGGGCTGTCACAGACTTCAGAGATGTCACAGACTTCAGAGATATGGATCTGTTACTCAACACTCGCGTTCAAGACTTGAAATGAGTCATCATACTTTTCACAGACCGGTGATTTCTGTTGACATAACAGTTATTTAGCCTGTTGGAGAAGCCTGCTGACTGAATATCGCCTGTTTCTTTGATACATGTCCTAGTTTAAATATTTGAAAAGAGAGCGTCCTAGCGCTTGAGAGAAGGAAAGGGTGCTGAACAGTGCAGACAGGTGTCCCCAATAAACATTTCTGAATCAGGAAACCTACCCTCGTTAGACTACCCTTTGAACATGAGCATCAGAAGTAGGCTGTCCTTCATGCAGTGTCATGTACTGCGCATGATTTCGAACTTTTCCATAACGTGCATTTGTAAAAGTATGATTCATTGATATTACTGTTATGCAATGTTCGGGAACCAACTGCCTCCTTATCCCAAACAATTGTTACTGATCATGCTCTGCATATTCATGTGGGTTTTTGTTTTTCAGTCAAGTTGAATGCCATGAGGTTAAACTGGGACACGTTGTTCTGTAGACACCCCAGAGCTGAAAGTATATAGAGGCACCCCTAACAATAGCCATTGTTCCACCGGTGCAGCAAAAACTCGTCGAGAGCATTGCTTTCAACGTGACTCCATTCAGTTGCGCAATCGGAGTTAAACTGCTTTTGCATGATTGTGAGCCTCACCTAGGCTGCCTTGGGCATTGGCTGTGTTGTGACCAATCACAGTGGAGTACGGTAAAGCGTCAATTTTTGTGGGTGTGTTTAAACTAAGGTGATCGTATTTCCCAACTGTACCGTGCCTACATCAAAGTACCTGAAAAGTGAACGGGCTGAGAATTTCATAGTTATGTGAATTTCTCCCAAATATTAGACCTACAAGCATATATTTTATGGAAATTAGGAATAGTGGACAACTGCTTAGGGAGCTCTCTGGAAATAATTATCATGAAGAAGAGGAAGAGGAAGAAGATCTCTTGGATAATAAGTTGGTCACTGTTAGCACCATTTGGAGTTTCTCAAAACATTATTTTCTTTTGCTCATGAACAATAAACGACTGCCTCCTCACCTCATTGATCGCATTGTCATAAGATTTTTATATTCATGTGCTATTGAGCACCATGACACTGATTTCTATGGCAGAAAGGGACTGAGTCATCAAATCTGTTCTTACACAATACTGGCAGGATTATAACAAATCTTGCATCACAAACATATAATCACGTTAGCATCATGGAATTCTGTCCAGAGCAGATTTTACATAAGTTGTCCCTCTGTCGTGCATGCATGCTAGGGTGAATTTGCAAGCCAATACATGCTTTATTTCACAGTAACTGGGAAAAGTAACTGTAACATAAAAATATTGGGTCAGTGCTGTTGAAATACAGTTTTATTGTCAGTATAGGGGCAGAGTGTGTTCAGCAACTAGATGTCTAAAAGAATATTAAATGTAAGAATTCTAAATGTACAGAATTCAGTGAATAAATGCCTGCTCGAAGATCACGGCGTTATCTGTCAGCTTTGACACGCAAACCTAGGCTCCCACACTTCACCTTAATGATTCACCTGATCTGTACAAGGAAGAGAGGAGGTATTTTCCTTTACAGCCTGAGCAGGAAGGTGTCATGATAAATAATGACACCATTTGTGTTTCTTTCCATGAGATGCTGCTTGACATTGCTCATCTTGAATGAAATGTCCAGTTAAATTTGTTGTGGTTGGCTCTCATATCAGTCAGAGCTTGTCAGGGATTTGACTAAGCCTTGTGACTCACACATATCTCTCTCTTTTCTTTACTCTGCACACAGAACTGAGCGAGGCAGGTGAAGTGTTGCTAACCAAAACAAACAGTCAACATGTGTAGGAAGAAGAATGTTTAAGAGTGAATGAGACCCACATGGGTCATGGTGTGAGACCTGTATTTACACGCTGGTGACAGAAAGTTTCAGAAAGTTAAAAGGAACAGAAAACTAAAGGTTTATTTAAAGAAGGGCACCCCTAACACACACACACACACACACACACACACACACACACACAGTATAGCTGAGAGTAAGCAGAAACCTCAGTACAATTCAAAGAGTTAATGGAAAGCCTTTGGAAATACATAGAGAATATATGATGAACCATACATTGTTTGGAGATGGAATGAAGTCGTTCTACGTGGTTATCAACAAGTGTTTGAGTTTCTTAAAGTCTGTTTATTGTTGCACCTATCAGCTGTTGATTGTCTGGGACAGAATAACGCTCCCAAATGGAGTTTTCCAACAAATGGTGAACTTCACAAACTGGTGTCCTCTGAGCCCAGATGAATTACATATCTCTGTTTGACTCTGTTTGCATTTACACAGTGCTCTTGCTAAATCTGACATTTTCCTCTCATTCATTTCACAAAAGAAATTATAACCTAGTTCAATGCAAATCTTTTAAATGCATATCACTGATGGGACATGCATCTGTTTAATCTGATAAGTCCAGTATGTCAAAGCTCCTGCCATTACTGGAGTTCCTCTTCACTGAAGTGAGTCTTTCAGTCTCTGTCTTTGTCTCTGTTGAACTGTATGCCAAGGGGTCAGTTTACAACTGGTATGGCAGGAACATCCTTCTGCAGTACACATGTCACACTGTGGACACACCCTGCTCATCTATGACTAAACATACCGTCATGTTAAACATTTTGACTATGTTGAATGAAACCGTTTCTGAAGTTTTGCATATTGTGATCGCAGTGAATATATATATATATATATATATATATATACATACACACACACACACACACACACACACACACATATATACATACACACACACACACACACACACACACACACACACACACATATATATATATATATATATATATATATATATATATATATATATATATATATATATATTTTTTTTTTTTTTTTTTTAATTTTTAGTGCAGTTGTCTTTTCAGTCTTCCCCTTGTTAAACATTATAACAAAATTAAAAGAACTGTTAATTTTCTAAGCCAATAAACTAACATTTTCATCATTCACCGAGTGCACTGTGGACCTGTCAAAACGAAGCTGCTACATGTTACGAGGACAGCGTTTTTTATTTGCCAAGCGTGAATTATATTATGGGCATATGGACAAAAGAAAGCTGGACATGGACAAAGGAAAGCAACTCATGGCTTTTGTTGTTATTGTGCAAGCCTTCCTCAGTCACCTCCCACTTCACTGCCTATTTTTCAGTGGTTCATTGTTGCTACGGGAAGTGATGTCACCGATGCACAGCAGATTATTCAACTGATGTACACTGGTTATAGGAGTTAATAAGAGGGACGCAGCTCAACAGAAATATACGGGAATAGTCTTTAAAATCCGTCTTCATCCTTTTCTTATCAAATTCGAATTTCGTTTAAAATACCGAGAGCATAAATTTCACACTTTAAACTTTAGAATAAGCTCTGTATTTTAGTTTTGTGAAGTTCGGAATGTTAGAAAACGAATGGTGAAAATTGGATAGTAACTGAACGGAGGATTAGCAAGCTAGCTGGGAGATCAGGAGAGACTAGGAGACAGGGGAGAATAGAAGGATAGTGAGAATTGGTTTGTCAACACTGTTTGCTTGTTTGGTACTGTCGAAAATATCAGCCTGGTATAAAATATTTGTTTTTTACTGTAGCTAGCCGTCTCGCTAGCTGTTTTATTTATCTACGATGGAATTAAGAGTGGGGAACCGATACAGACTGGGAAGGAAAATTGGCAGTGGATCTTTTGGAGACATCTATTTAGGTAAGTGGCTGAACGAGCAGTGTAGTGATTTTTTTTTAGTTTTATCCATTTTTCAAACGCATAATGTCAGTTTTCACTGTATTCCCATTATGCCCCTTAGTTGTCGTCAATCTGCACTAACTGAAAGGTCGCTTTATGGACTATTTCTATCCAGCATCCTGCTAGCCAGTGGGTTAGCAAGGTTAGACCGATATGCAACTAGCTAGATGGCTTACCGGTCACCAGTGTTGTGAGGAACCCTATAAAGCCAATTTAAATGCGACCTGACAAACTGGTATCGACCTATCCTTTAAAATTTTGTACATGAACATATCAAGGAACACCGTGTTCTAAGAAATAATATTAGCTTTTTCGTTTGGCGAGTGACTCACTCACGTATTGGTTAATTGGTTTGTAGTGCTGAGCAGAGAGACCGTAGTTTGTATTTAACCTATAGTTAGGGGTACACTGGCGTCGAGGTGACTGGTTAGACTATACTAGGTTGCTGACTAGTTCCATCCTTAACATCTTGTCTCACTGCTGGAGTAGGCTTGTCAAGTGGCTCCAGTCACCCTAGTGATGGTCACCTATCTAGCTTGCTTTCATTAAACGTTTGGATCCTCACTAATTCAGATAGCAGTAGGTTATTTCTTAATTAAGGTAACGTTGGTGTGCTCATGTAACGGTTATAGCTTCACTGGTACACGTAAGGACCCGATGTCAAACGTAGCTGCTTGGTATTTGAACGCGAAGCAACGACGCTTGCTGTTATCGTTATCAAAGAATAAGTTCGGCGGAGAATCATTTTAGTAGCACATTTCGCCACTAACTTATTCCAGGTCCGATCAGTACTAATGGTCGCCGATTGATTGATCAGGTTTGTGAAATTCGATGTGTGGTCATGGGTCAATTTCAACAGAGCGATAAAGGACAAGTAACCTAAAAGGAAGTGTTTGCAGACTAACTCATTATCAGCAGCCTGTAACTGATAAGCAGTTGTCAAAGTATTCTGCTGGATCGTAAAACATTGTCAGTGTTAGTGATGCCCCTTTCTTCTCTGACGTAGATTTTTACGCACGTAACGAACGATTAGACGGGCGTTGGGTCATGCCAGAACATGTCTTACAGCAGAACCAGATTAAGCAGCATGTAACACTGTGTAATTCACAGGCATAGTGGTTTTGTGGACTGTGTCATCTCTCTAATCACAGATGCGGATGGAAAAAAGGGTTGACGGGCTTGGGCATTGTTGTGTCAGGGGAAACTGTGAGGGGAGATTGTTCACACATGTTTATTTAGTAGGTTTCTACTGACAGATTCTTTTTACAGCAGTTTATAGGTGTTAGGAAATATGTTGCTTTTCTTGTGAAGTTCACTGTGGAAGCATGCAGTGTGTATATGCAATTAATGGGGGAGAGGGGACCTTATTATATGAGTGTATTCTACCTGACACTGATGTCATTACCGTAGACATGAGGTTCACCCCACATCACATGCCATTTAACTCATCCTCGTTTTGTGTTACAGTGGTTTGCCCCCTTTTTTGGGTCATCTGTTCAAAACATTGTCTTTGTCCTTCTGATGTAGTACTTTTCCATATTTGTGTAAACCTTTGACAGAATTCTGATCTAAATCCCGTGTTCAGGATAATCTCGAGGTCTGCTGGGTTTTTCTGAATGGGAGATGTTCATTGTTTTGTTTTGTTTCTTTTTTTTTTTTTTTATGGCTAGCATTCGGAGACAATGTGTCAGTTCTTCTGAAATGTTTTTTTGAAGGAGGAAGCAGGGAAATTAAGTTTACACACACCCTATAATTTGAGTTTCTTCTCAGGAATGTGATCATTGTAATTTTACAGGAGACAATAGAGAGACTCGTGTTATTCAGAGGCAGCAATGTGGACCAGATACAGATTTTATTCTCTTAACTGCAGTTCTTGGTTCCCATCTAGAACGGAAAGCGGATCGTGGTAACCCTTTTAACAGAACAGGAGACGCCCAGATGAGCAGTAACCTCTTGGTTTTTGATTTTCCTTGTGACTGCTTTAACGTGTCCTACATCCTCAGAGCTGTTTTGAAGATTGTGACCCAGTATTTGCTTCTGTCACAGGCTTTGCATGTGATCTGAGGGCTTGAATCATCATCACAGGAAGTTGCTCTTACAGATTTGTCTGTAAATACGCACTCGCTTCAACATAAGCAAAGTTTTTGTCAAACCAGGTGCCTGTACCTCATTTCCATACCCGCCCGCTGATGGTTCTCACACGTCTTCTGAGTCAGGACACGCCACGGTCCCCGGAAGGAGCACGGGTCTGTGTGTACTGTGTGTGACTGTGTGATCTCTCTCAGATTTCTCCCTGTGGTTTCTCTGAACTCTGTGTTTTCTCACACTACCTCTTTTTTTTTTTTTTTTCCTCCCTCACTGGAGCCGCCAGGAACGATCTCACCACTGGACTGCTCCCTCTCTCTGCTATGAGAAGTTCTCTTTGAAACTCCACAACATGGAGAGAGAACTGCTCCATACCCAACTCTGTACCTCCTCGCTGCTCCTCAGCAGTCCTCTCCAGGGCTGTCGGAGGACAACGTCCAGCTGCCCTGGGGCTGTTCTCAGGCCAGCTTCATGAAGCTGCTCATTCCGCTTATTGCAGATTGAGCAATGCTTCATGCGGAGGTCTGATGACACATTAGGTTTCTGCAAACAGAGAAGGAGAAGTGCTGAACTTGGTCACTGACTGTCTGCAGGGACTCTTTTTTTCTCTCTCTCTTTCTCTTTGCACTGAAGCACCGGCGTCTTCCGTGCTCGTGCCCGTCTCCCGGCGGGTCACGGATCTTAGAGCGTGTTGCAGTTTCCCGTGGTGTCAGTACAGCTCCAGCCTGTGAATTACAAAGTGACTAAACTGTTATGCAACAGTCGGTATTCAGCTGGAGCATGGAAACAGCCATGTCCTTCTGCTTAGCTAGGGGCTTATGTAAAGACTCAAATATCCCTGCACCTGGGGCGCCTGACTCGTTCCAGCTGGGGCGGAAGGGACCGGGCCGGCCCGATCGGCTGCGCGCTCGCTCCTCTCCAAGCCTCTTATAAAAGTGCAGTGTTGGCGTCCACGCGTTTGGAGGAAACTGAGCGTGGAAGCCTGTGTTCTCTGAGCCCTTATGGAAACAGCAGGGTAGAACGTGTCATCAGAGCCTGTAATTTAACAGCTAGCGCAGATCTGCTCCAGACTGTTATCGGTGTGTGTGTGTGTGTGTATGTGTCAACCAGCTGCACTGCTCACTGGAAATGGGTCCAGTCCACCTGACAGGACTTAAATGAGGACTTTTATTTGACTAGATGGTTCTGCGTTGTCAGTGCTGATTCTGCAGGGTTTTCTCTATCCCTTTTAAGAGTCGGCCTTTGATGTGTGATAAAACTGGTCTGCTCGCTCGTTACCTAATGTCATTAAAATAAGACCTGCTCTCCTTCATTATTTTCTCCATCTGCAAATATAACTGTATATTTATACGCTAGACTGTGTGTATTTACAGACTCTCTCCACGGTATCTGCATTAATTAGCTTCGATTTAACCAGATCTCTGTGTCTGGTGACATTGGATTTTTCAAAACACAATGCTTTTGTCCATCCTCAGATGGTATAAGTGGAAAGGCTTGCAGTTCATGCACATATGCACATGGACAAGAAGATTTCAGCCCATTCTGTTTCTGCAGACAGCGCCAGGGCTTCTGTGCCCCAGGAGAGCTGCTGATCCAGGGGAGAGAGGGGCCTTTAGATGTTTGCCAGCTGCCTGCAGGCTGGTGCTGGGTTAAGGTTATTGATTTGACAAGACTGGGCCATGGTTACTTTCCTTCCAGGAAAATTGTTTATGACTGCGTGGCTCTTCTCTCTCTTTCTGTCTCTCTCTCTCTCTGTCTGTCTCTCTCTCTCTCTTTAGTGTGCCAAATCATTTGGATTGAAAAAATGGCATGTGTATGTGTGTGCTGCACATTTTAGGCAGTGTTGTGTCTGTATGTGTGTTGTGTCTGTATGTGTGTTGTGTCTGTATGTGTGTGATGCACACGTTAAAGGCAGTGTTGTGTCTGTATGTGTGTTGTGTCTGTATGTGTGTGGTGCACATGTTAAAGGCAGTGTTGTGTCTGTATGTGTGTTGTGTCTGTATGTGTGTGGTGCACATGTTAAAGGCAGTGTTGTGTCTGTATGTGTGTTGTGTCTGTATGTGTGTGGTGCACATGTTAAAGGCAGTGTTGTGTCTGTATGTGTGTTGTGTCTGTATGTGTGTGGTGCACATGTTAAAGGCAGTGTTGTGTCTGTATGTGTGTTGTGTCTGTATGTGTGTGGTGCACATGTTAAAGGCAGTGTTGTGTCTGTATGTGTGTTGTGTCTGTATGTGTGTGGTGCACATGTTAAAGGCAGTGTTGTGTCTGTATGTGTGTGTAGAGTCTGTATGTGTGTGGTGCACATGTTAAAGGCAGTGTTGTGTCTGTATGTGTGTGTAGAGCCTGTGTGGTGTTACTCCATCTCTCCAGGCAGTTCCCAGAGAAGTGAAATCTAAATGTATTTTTCTGATTGGTTGGTATATTGGTGAAGTTCTCCATTGGTGTATAGCTATTGGTGGAGCATGTGTTTACTTAGGCAGTGTTAGTTTACCTCAAACGACCTCTCTGCTCCTGTCACTTACTGTCTTGTGTGTGTGGAGTGATTGATTCTGCCGTTCCTTTTGGAATGCATTCATGTTAGGTTATATTGTGCATTCAGGTTAGGTTATGTTGTGCATTCAGGTTAGGTTATGTTGTGCATTCATGTTAGGTTATGTTGTGCATTCAGGTTGTGTATCTGTTTTGCATATTCACATTGGCAAGACTGAACTTGCCCAGCTCACTGTTGTCACCCCTTCCAAAACACACACACACACACGCACGCAGAGAGACCGCCCCCCTCTGTTAGATGTGTCGAGACAAATCAAATTCCAGCGAAGGCACAGGACCCGGTTCACTCGAAGACCCAGTCTTTGGCAAACTGTTTTATTCTCGTGTGCGCGCGTGTGTGTGTAGAGTCACTGCAGTTTTACCTGATGTGGTATGGGTGCTGTCAAGTTTAGACTTGCACTGTCAGATTCTGCATGGTGGTATGCCATCACCCCCTCCTCCTCCTCCTGCTCCATTCTGCCTATAAAAGGACAGGGGGAATTTGAGGAGCAGAGGAGTGGGCTTTTCAGTGGTGTGTGACAGAGGAGGCTCTCACCCCCATCACTTGACCCCTCCCTCCCCCAAACAATGAGGCAGGTTCAGTTTAGATGGAAATGGCTTTGGGATGTGCGCTGATAAATCCTGACGGGCCAGTGCCAGGTCTCCTCTAAACCCAGTCCTGGACAGCTGCCTCAGCTTTCAACTGCTATCTGAGTCTGCTTGTATCCAAGACTGTTATGTTTTAACAAACGCTGATGAGAAATGAATGCAGACACATATTTGGGGGGGGGGGGGGGGGGGGGGGCGTTGTTTGTTTGTTTGTTTTAATAAAAAAGAAAGGGTTTGTTTGTTTTAAAAAAACAAATACATTTGAAATAGAATAAAAATATTGCTCTCTCATTTGAAACGTTGCAGTTGGACCAGTTTCTGTAGACCAGTGTAAATTCATCTATGGCCAAGTTCAGAGTGTGTCAGGCTTAGAGTGGAGCAGTGGCAGTCCAGCACATCAAGCCCTCTCCACACAGCGCACCACACACAGCAGAGTCTGATGTCATACTATCAGGAGCAGTTGGTAGGGTGCATTTGGTTTGTTGCCGTGTGGAATTATGTTAGGAAATGAATGATGTTGTAAGAGAATTTTGTTTTATCACATGTTTAAAGGCCTATGTGAATCTCTCGCCACTTCCTCTAGACTCTGTGCATCATGTGAGTGATTCAGTGGATTTCAGCTTGGTATTGCCCAGACTGTCCTGTGGACCTAACAGTAGCCTGCCTTTAAACAGCCTGAGAGAGCTGGGCCGCTCTGGGTCACTGTAAGAGAGCTGGGCAGCACATGGCAAAGATGAGAGGCGAGTGTGAATCAGTGGTGAACGTGAGATTAGATCATGTTTTACTTGGATGGCTTTTTTGGGCAGTTTCCTGCAGGTGCAGTTAAAAAAGAGACGGGTTGTTTTCCTCTGTTACTGAGCTATGTGAAAACACAGTGACTGAGCCCTCCACAGGTAAAAGAAGCATTCAGAAGGTTCAGGGGTCTCGTTGTCCGTGTGGTTTCCTTCCGTAGCTGTTACTGTAGTGAGGAAAGAGGTTGGCCTGGGTTGAGAAGAGCGTGTGGTTCTCCCTGTAGATACCAGGGACAGCCTAGTGTCTGAACCTCTCTGAGACTGACTGACTGCCTGACCGACAGACTGACTGCCTGACCGACAGACTGACTGCCTGACCGACAGACTGACTGCCTGACCGACAGACCGACTGCCTGACCGACAGACTGACTGCCTGACCGACAGACCGGATGGACGGAATGGAGGGAGGGAGTCTGGATGGGGGAGGGGAGCACGTGGGGGTCTCTTTATGACCTCATTCAGTCTAATGTCTTTTTGTGTGTGTGTGTGTGTGTGTCACATTGCATTGGCTCAACACACACACGCGTACACACACACACACACACACACACACACACACACACACACACACACACACACACACATACACACATATGCACACATGCTATGTTCTCGTAAACACGCTTCCTGTCTGCTGGTTTATAACGCGGTCAGAGATGGCTTATTCATGTGGCATTGTAACAGATTTGACAGATGGGCTTTTTCATGTGGCATTGTAACAGAGCTGACTGATTTGGTTTTGAATGTCCTTCCTCCGCACAGGATATGAGAGGAAATGGTGGGATGGGGGAAGAGGTGGCATTGGAACAGCAGCGGATGGCAAACACTCTCCCTGCTCCCACAAACGCTGAAACTCAGCAGGCCTGTGTGCGTGCGTGCGTGCGTGTGTACGTGCGTGTGTGTGTGTGTGTTTGTGTGTGCCTGTGCGTGTGGGTGATTGGACTGTAGGAATGTCTTTATCAGAGAAGACCTGATGGTGTATGCACAATAATGGCCCAGTGAGTCATAATGGGCCTCATACCAACGCTTGTTTAAACACAGAAATGCCTCTTCACGAGAGTGGGTTTATGACTGTCTCACACACACGCGCGCGCACACACACGCACACACACACACACACACACACACACACACACAGAGGCGTGTTATGTGCTACTGAGGCGCATCAGTTTAACATTTCAGCTCTGTCTTATTTGTGGCATAGTTATGTTGTTGTGTCCTCATTGTCAGTGTACAGTCAGTGTGTGTGTGTATGTTTGTGAGATGTGGCTCATGTTTCTCTCTCTGCTCCTCAGGCACAGACATCTCGGTGGGGGAGGAGGTGGCCATTAAGCTGGAGTGTGTGAAAACGAAGCACCCTCAGCTCCACATAGAGAGCAAGATCTACAAGATGATGCAGGGAGGAGGTACGTGTGTGTGTGTGCGCCTCATCTCACACCACAGTGTGACTCACCGATCTCTCCTTCACTCCTCACAGCTCATCTGCTTTTTTTAGTTCTTCACCAAGAAAACAATACAGTTTGAGGTGCTTTGAGTTCCCTGTGGAACACCGCATCTCAGGCCACTGAACGGGCACTGATCAGTGTTACTCACAATAAAAGACAGGAGGGGAATTGATGTGCAGTTAAAGATGTATTCAATAGACGTGGGAGAAAAAAATCAGTACAGTGTAGTATCGAGAGATTTTTCATGATATTATAGCATGGACACCATATTATCACGGTAATATTTCCAAAAGAAAGTTAAACAGAGAGAACGTGACAACACAAGAGATGCGTGATACATGAGACTGGATCCTGCTGCCTGCGAGTCGAAGCATACGCTGTCATACAGTAAATGTTTTATTTGTTACTCTGGAAAGTTCATATTAGAATAACTATAGAAAGTAAAGTACAGTACATACATAAGCCAGTAACGCAGGCGTTTATTATGACCTTCAAGACATATGTATTATAGGTTATAAATGTATCGTTATAGGTCTGGCAGTGCAATTTGCTTTGTATACAAGAGACATGAGGTACACGTGTTGCATGCAGGAAGCTGCTGTGTCCGCTACACCCGCTTACGTCCTCTATGTCCCATTGTCTGACTGGGATTTCTGAACT
Organism: Chanos chanos; assembly: GCF_902362185.1. Classification (NCBI taxonomy): domain Eukaryota; kingdom Metazoa; phylum Chordata; class Actinopteri; order Gonorynchiformes; family Chanidae; genus Chanos; species Chanos chanos. The sequence goes on along the minus strand of NC_044507.1, from coordinate 22,143,600 downwards.
CTGTTGGAACCTTATGGGACCACGGGCATATAGGCGGTCGGACGTTGCCCAAGCGGAAGTTGTGCAGCGCTTAACTGTATTCACAAAAAGTACAGTAGATGAGTTCGCTCACAGAATTAAATGGGAAGATTCAAATGAGATGAATTGAGTCGTGTGTTATTTTTCGCATGACTTATAATGCATCTTACTAATACAGGCTATGGGAGAAATAAATCACAATGTATCGCAGAATCAAATTGCAATACTTGCTGTATTGTAAAATGTGAGGAATCACAATAATATCGTATCGTGGCCCAAATATCGTGATAGTATTGTATCATCACCTCTGTGGCAGTTCCCACCCTCAGTATTTAAGTAGATGTGTATGATCAAGTAAAGACACAACAAACCCATGGTTAAGCGAAAACGCTAACATGTCACCTGAAGCCATTGATGCTGAAATGACTGACTAGCAATGACAGAGACAGTGGTCATTAAATGTATGTGAAGTGGTGGTGTTTGTATGTGTTAGACACAGATTTGTCTGTTAGAAGCGTGGGTATGTCGTCCCACTGAGGTGTGACTGTAAGACACGGTGATGTAGGAGTCAGGTTGGTGAAAGAGTTCTTAACCCCCCCCCCCCCCCCCCCCCCCCCCCCCCCAGGAGGATGAGATTTGCCTCTCTCTGGCATACATGAGGTGACCTCAGAGTTGTGTGCGATGCAGGGTGTCTGTAGGTTAATGTGTGTGTGTGCTGTAAAGACACAGGGATGCAGGGTGTCTGTAGGTTAATGTGTGTATGTGCTGTAAAGACACAGGGATGCAGGGTGTCTGTAGGTTAATGTGTGTATGTGCTGTAAAGACACAGGGATGCAGGGTGTCTGTAGGTTAATGTGTGTATGTGCTGTAAAGACACAGGGATGCAGGGTGTCTGTAGGTTAATGTGTGTATGTGCTGTAAAGACACAGGGATGCAGGGTGTCTGTAGGTTAATGTGTGTATGTGCTGTAAAGACACAGGGATGCAGGGTGTCTGTAGGTTAATGTGTGTATGTGCTGTAAAGACACAGGGATGCAGGGTGTCTGTAGGCTGATCGTGACCAGCTCTTCACCGCTTCATTACCCTGTGAGTCTGCTCAGCACTCACTGGAACAGTGTCACGACGCATCAGCTGACTGTCAGTGGGCAGGTTTTTTTTTTTTTTTTCCACTGGATAATTGATTTGATGGGAAAAGTCTTTAGACCATAGCTACGGCGGTATAGATTAGCACCGAGCTCTTTGTGTGAGCTGTGTTCTGATTATAAAATGGAAATGAACTGACAGTAGTTATATTGAGTGTAACCACGGCTGTATTCTTGGCCGTGCTCTGTATAGTTGGGATGGGTGGTCTCAACTGTGGGACTGCATCACAGGTCCGTGGGTCATGAATCTATGTCTGTGAACTGGGCACTTGAGGGATGTTTTTAGTGGGTCCTGTGAGGGAACACCCCCGCCCTCGGCTGGCTATCACCCAGTTTGCCTGTGTTGTTGGTGAATGCGTGCCCCTCTGTGGGTGCATGGCCGTGTGCCAGTGGCGGTTGTTTGGGCTGTGCTCGGCCCCCGTGGAGCATCGTTCGCTCGGCTCTCGTACGCTCCCACGTCTGGCCAGGCCGCTACAGTGTACGTGAACACACACACACACACACAAACATCGCTTGCGTCATGCTTTGAGCATTCTCTGTGTGAGCGAGAGCAGTACACAGACAGTGGTGAGAACTTACAAACAACATGTGTAGCTACATCACTCACACTCTCCACCTCTCTCTCTCTCTGATCACATGGAGCCGTGGCCAGATGGTGCGTGCTGAGGGGAGGGGTTTTGGGGGAGGGCCGCGTCCTCTGTATTCCTCCTCCTATCTGGGTCTGGTCCTGTGCTGCCAGCCATATTCAGCAGCAGATGAATATTCATACACAGACAAGTCCCTGCCCTCACTGAGCTGCAGGGAGGAGGGGGTTTACATGCACAGGGAAGAATCCACACTAAATGGGCTTGTCTGATGATACATTAAGCCTTATTTTCCTCTCAGCGGTGATTGTTACAGTACTAAAGCCCATGCTCAGTTTGACAGCCTTTGTACTGTATGTTTCCGTGTGTTAAGTCAGATGTATAGAGGCCTTTTACACTGTATGTTTCTGTGTGTGAAGTCAGAGTTATAGAGGCCTTTTACACTGTATGTTTCTGTGTGTGAAGTCAGATATATAGAGGCCTTTACACTGTATGTTTCTGTGTGTGAAGTCAGATGTATAGAGGCCTTTACACTGTATGTTTCTGTGTGTGAAGTCAGATGTATAGAGGCCTTTTACACTGTATGTTTCTGTGTGTTAAGTCAGATGTATAGAGGCCTTTACACTGTATGTTTCTGTGTGTGAAGTCAGAGGTATAGAGGCTGTAGTAATCCACGGTCCAGACGCCAGTCTAGTTGAGTGGAGAGGAAAGACTTGGCAGAGTGTGGAGGGTGACCCAGACATTGAGGGGGGGAGGGGGGGGGGTAAATTTACCCTTCCGTGAGTGCTCAGAAATAGCTGACCTGAAAGACGTCTGCTCCAGAGCAGCTGAAGCCGTGTGCTGTAGAAGGCCACGACTGCGCTCACGACACAGCCAAGCACAAGTCCACTGTGCAGCTGGCAAGACATTTCCAATCCTCTAGAGGTCTGATGGGCCCCCCATATGCACCTCTACCTCCCCAAATATCAGCTCAGCAGGGGGTCTCTCCACATGGGGGAATGAGTGGTATAAATTGCTAAAAAAAAACAAAACAAAAAAAAAGTCCAAAAACTGAATAGTGAGTGTGCTTTTAGGGGCGGGACAAGATAGCAGTGCACATGAGTGTGATGAAATGCCTTCTGTTGGGCCACACTCATGTTGGACTGTTCAGATGAGGAAGCAGCTGAAGAGAGGGGGTCAAGCCAGTGCTTTAAATAGACTAACCGCTGCAGGGGCTAGTCCAACTAACTGACTGTGTCCCTCACAGAAGAACACCATAACTAAAGCTGTTTCCTTTATAAAGGCCTGGAAAACACCGTGGGGCGGGAGCTCTGTGACACGGTGCTGGTGCCGGTGCTGTGTGAGCGTGCTCCCAGTGCTCCCAGTCTGGTCCAATCAGGCAGAAACACAGAGGCCCTGTTATTAACTCTGTGACTGCTCACTCGCGTTCACACTGAACCACGGGTACAACCCAATTCATTTTTATAAATTTATATTTAAAAAATTGCATATTTTTTTTCTGTAACATTGTATAGTTAACAGTTGGTATATTCAAACTACATGTATAGTAATTCAACACACAACAACAAAAAAACAGTTTAAAAATCTGTGTAACTAGGTATTTTGCATTGTCCCTGGGATGGAGCCATCTTAGTAATAATTTGAAATTGAGCATAGCTCAGTGTTGATCAAAGCCCATAGGAAGCACGTGTCCCATTAGGGAACAGCCAAAACACAGCACAGAAACTTAAAGAACAAATATTTACTCATGACATAAATACTAGATCATTAGTAAGCAGGAAAGCTCCAGCTGAATGTGAGACTGTATTATACCACTCACTGCTGGGGGGGGGGGGGGATTAAAATACGGCTGAGGTGAAGCCTGGGAGAGTCGGTGAGGTACGCAGTCTTGCAGTAAATTGATTGCGTGTCTGTCTTTCTCCTGTGACAGTCAGCGATCATGTCCCCCTCCTCTGCCTTCAAGGTCATCTCTCTGACATATTTCATAGGCGTTGTCTCAGGTCCCGTGCTGAGGAGAGGGGGGGGGGGGGGGGGCACAGGCAGACTGCAGGTGACCCTGGTGCTCTCTGATGGGATTGTCCTAATGGAATCTCATGACTGCGCCTACTGCTGCTGTCTGTGTCAACTGGTCTAATGAATGGCACAGGTCACCTTCAGCCCCCTTTCTCTCTCCCTATGTCTGTTAGCATAATGTCCACTTGACCTGAGGGTTTCAGGGCCGGTGGTAAGATCTCTGTCAAACAGGTCTGAGACGCTCTAATGTGTCTCAGCACTGTCAGTACAGCAGATTAACACATGCAGTCTGATTAACACATGCAGTCTGTCTTTGATTTGACTGGGTCAAATCTAGGTCCGAAACACAGTGATCTGTTCGGTGTTTGAAACACAGTGATCTGTTCGGTGTTTGAAACACGGTGATCTGTTCGGTGTTTGAAACACGGTGATCTGTTCGGTGTTTGAAACACGGTGATCTGTTCGGTGTTTGAAACACGGTGATCTGTTCGGTGTTTGAAACACGGTGATCTGTTCGGTGTTTGAAGCACGGTGATCTGTTCGGTGTTTGAAGCACGGTGATCTGTTCGGTGTTTGAAGCACGGTGATCTGTTCGGTGTTTGAAGTCGTATGGCTGATGATTCCTCTGGACTCGTATTGAGTTGCTGGGGACACCCAAAACTTTTGCTTTGGTGAAACTGACAAAAGATGAGTTTTGACTGCACAAATGAGAAACAGAAAGTGTAAATAAACAGGATACCAGGGAGTTTCCATCGAAACCTAATTCCAAACTAAAAACAAACATGACAATAGAAAACCCCGCCCTTAATGTCCATATATGGTCACGCTACCTAAACAGTCACTCTGTACGTTGAAGTTGGTGTTTGAGTCCTGCGGTCTGTGATCTGAGGTGCATTGCTGGTTTGGTGTGTGTTTTTACTGGTTTGGTGTGTGTTTTTACTGGTTTAGTGGGAATCCCGACGATAAAGTGGTGTGGTGCAGAGGGAGACTATAACGTGATGGTGATGGAGCTGCTGGGGCCCAGTCTGGAAGACCTCTTCAACTTCTGCTCTCGCAAGTTCAGCCTGAAGACCGTCCTACTGCTGGCCGACCAGATGGTGAGTCTCTCTCCGCCCGTTCACCTGTGACCTCTGCTCTCTTACCCTCCTCTGCCCTTATAGCAGTCTCAGCCTGTTCACATGTGACCTCCACCTTGTTAACGCTCCTCCCCTAATAACAATGTCAGCTCCACCCCTGCAGGCTTGACTGGCTCCCTCTCTTTCTGTTTGCTGCTTTACATAGACGCTGTGGGTCATGAAACGACATAAAGCTCCTTGTGCTGTGACCCACTTACCGCTCTTTGCTTATCAGTCATTAGTTCCTGTCGTTTGCATTCTTGTGTGAGCTTTTCATGGCGTGTTTCCTGCTCGTTACATCTCTCAGCGTCAGCGGCTTAACCTCTTGGCTGTGTGCTGTGATTGACAGATCAGCCGCATCGAGTACATCCACTCCAAGAACTTCATCCACAGAGACGTCAAGCCCGACAACTTCCTCATGGGCCTGGGGAAGAAGGGCAACCTGGTTTACATCATCGACTTCGGTTTGGCCAAGAAATACAGAGACGCCCGCACCCACCAGCACATCCCTTACCGCGAGAACAAGAACCTGACGGGCACCGCCCGCTACGCCTCCATCAACACACACCTGGGCATCGGTAAATCTCACACACACACAACTCACTGCCCTCTGTCCCTCCAACACCCACCTGGGCATCAGTAAATAACACACACACACACACAACTCACTGCCCTCTGTCCCTCCACCAACACCCACCTGGGCATCGGTAAATAACACACACACACACACACACAACTCTCTGCCCTCTGTCCCTCCATCAACACCCACCTGGGCATCGGTAAATAACACACACACACTCACACAACTCACTGCCCTCTGTCCCTCCATCAGCACCCACCTGGGCATCGGTAAATAACACACACACACACACACACACACACACACTCACTGCCCTCTGTCCCTCCATCAACACACACCTGGGCATCGGTAAATAACACACACACACTCACACAACTCACTGCCCTCTGTCCCTCCAACACACACCTGGGCATCGGTAAATCTCACACACTCACACACACACTCACTGCCCTCTGTCCCTCCACCAACACCCACCTGGGCATCGGTAAATAACACACACACACACTCACTGCCCTCTGTCCCTCCACCAACACCCACCTGGGCATCGGTAAATAACACACACACACTCACACAACTCTCTGCCCTCTGTCCCTCCACCAACACCCACCTGGGCATCGGTAAATCTCTAGCCCCTTTACCCTGTCTCGTGCCCATTCACCAGGCCCCCTTCTTCTCTCCTGGGCTTTGTTTTCACATCACTTAGGCTCTGAGGTTTCGCCTTTTTCCTCTGATTCAGTGACCGGTGAAGCATAGCCATCCATGTGTTTTATTTGTTTGTTGCTGCCTCCTTACATGCTTTTCTTTTCCTCCCTGTCTTGGCCCATAGAGCAGTCCAGACGGGATGACCTGGAGTCTCTCGGCTACGTGCTCATGTACTTTAATCTGGGCTCACTGCCATGGCAGGGCCTGAAAGCCGCCACCAAGAGACAGAAGTACGAGCGCATCAGCGAGAAGAAAATGTCCACGCCCATCGAAGTCCTGTGTAAAGGATACCCCTGTACGTACAGCCGTTTCCTGCCCGTTCCCGTTGTCGGCGTGGCCGGCCGAAAGCCCGAGGTGGTGCAAGATTTGACGTGTTTTCGTGTCTCTATCTCTCCGCAGCCGAGTTTGCCACGTACCTCAACTTCTGTCGTTCGCTGCGGTTTGACGACAAGCCAGACTACTCTTACCTGAGACAGCTCTTCAGGAACCTGTTCCACAGACAGGGTTTCTCCTACGACTACGTCTTCGACTGGAACATGCTCAAATTCGTGAGTCCTCATGTTTCGTCTGTTTCCCCCCCCCCATACACCAACAGCACTCCGCTCCCCCTGAGAGCTTCCCTGAGTCAGAACAGCCGAATCCTGTTTACTGCTGCTTCTCCTCTGAAGCTGCTCTTTCAGCATTCATCCACACACATAAAGAGGCGATGATGTGAATAGGGGTGTCATAAAGAGCTACATTAGCGCAGATGCAGTGGTGTGTTGGATGCTTTCAGGGCGTTGTGTTGTTAACCCAGCGGCTGTGTGTGTGTGTGTGTGTGTGTGTGTGTGTGTGTCTGTGTGTGTGTGTGTGTGTGCGTGCGCGTGCAGGGTGCGAACAGAGCCGCGGAGGATGCGGAGCGAGAGAGGAGGGACCGGGAGGACCGGCTGCGACACGGCAGGAACCCGGGCGCCCGGGGAATCCCCTCAGCTTCAGCCAGACCCAGGGGCACTCAGGACGTGGCACCGCCCACACCCCTCACCCCCACCTCACACACAGGTCAGACCTGCCACACCCCTCACCCCCACCTCACACACAGGTCAGACCTGCCACACCCCTCACCCCCACCTCACACGCAGGTCAGACCTGCCACACCCCTCACCCCCACCTCACACACAGGTCAGACCTGCCACACCCCTCACCCCCACCTCACACACAAGTCAGACCTGCCACACCCTTCACCCCCACCTCACACACAGGTCAGACCTTCCACAGACCCATCTCTCCCTGGCACACAACACCTGTAACACGTCAGGTTTTTTACTCATAGTTTATCCAGCGTTTGGTTTCAGACTGACAGCATATTCATTTTGTCCCCAATCATGTCATTAAGCCTTTGTCTTTATGATTGCAAATTTGTCTCTGTGTTTTCTAGTGGGGTCTTTTTTGGTTGTTGGGGGGGGGGGGGGGGGGGGTGTTTAATTTTGAGGCACTGAACCTCTTACAACAGAATAGTGTGGTTCCTCTTTTCCCATGTCAGCTGATAAGCCTGTGGTGTGACGGGATGTGGTGGAGAGGTTGTGAAACATCCTGTTGTCGGATGCCTGGCTGACGTTAGACACGCCAGTGTTAGCGTAGCAGTGCTGGTTTTATGACGCTGATCCTAGTTTTGTGAGAAGGAGCAGAGGGGTGAGGTGCCCACTCAGCGCTCAGGCTCCTGATGTCAAACTGATCACAAACCGTGAGGTTTCGCTGGGTCCTGTGCAGAGCTCCAGTAATGAAGACCAGACGCCTGTCAGAGCGTGTATAGTTAAACAGGCTGGGACAGGAACAGGGAGGCTGAGATCAAAGCCTTTTGGCTGTGCTCATAAACTCTCAGAGCACCTGGTTTGTTTGTCTATGATTGCTTCTGCTTTTTTTTTTTTTTTTTTTTGCCGTCAAAGGCTGTCACTGAATACTCCGGTTCTACCCATGTGGTTTATAAGTAAACTAAAAACACACAGCAGTTTACTAAGCCTGTCAGAATTCACTCAGTCACTCAGAGACTGTCTGTAACAAAGTAACAAACAGGTATCTTACTAAACAGGTATCACATCTTGTTGCACTGACCCTGTGTGTGTGTGTGTCTCTGCGTGACAGGGATGGAGAGAGAGAGGAAGGTCAGTATGAGGTTGCATCGTGGAGCCCCAGTCAACATCTCGTCTTCAGACCTGACCGGCCGACAGGACACCTCACGCATGTCCACCTCACAGGTAAAAAAAAAAAAAAAAAACACTTCTCCTCCTTACGGCTTTCTTCACGTGATGGAAGTACCTCAGTGTGTGTGTGTGTGTGTGTGTGTGAAAAGTTGTCATTTTGCATTGAGGCTGCTGCGGAGGCTGTGTAATGTCAAACTGCTGAACTGTCACTGGTCTCAGTGCCCATCAGCGGCTCTTTCCCTGTTCCTCCTTCTGTACGAGCGGCAGCGGGCGGATAAAGCCGCGTCAGATAAAGGGCCAGAGAGCCGTGCGGGCCGGGCCGGGCCTGTGAACACAACAACCGGTTCTGTTTTTGTTTTGTTATTCTCACTGAAGAGCACTCGGCTGGAGTCTGAACCCGTAGAGGCCAGAGACCTGCTGTTCAGCCCCAGCCGACTGCAAACACGCGCATGTTACAGCCGCAGTCCAGAAAGAGGAACAGCTTCCCTGCTAGCCCATAGTCCTCTCTGCAGATATCTCTGTGTGTGTGTTTTTATTTATGTAGCTATTTATTGTTTTAAAAAGTGCATAGGCTTTTCTGAGGAGAATGTATGTCCACTGATAATAATGTCCACTGATAATAATGTCCACTGATAATAATGTCCACTGATAATAATGTCCACTGATGATAAAGAGATGACTTAAAAAGAGCAGTTGGTCCTTATCCATACCTCTGATGAATGCAGTGGAATTTCAGCTGATACTGAGATAAAGACATACAGTGTCACCACGGGGCACTATGTTCAGTGTAGCCTTTAGCAGAGATTTCTCTCTCCTAACCTGTTTTGCATTCCTGCCATACAGCCCAGGGTTGTGCTATGGACCTGTAATCACAGAGTCTCACACTTCATTTTCAACTCCTGCTTTTTTTTTTCTCTCTCTCTCTCTCTCTCTCTCTCTCTCTCTCTCTCTCTCGTACTTTGAAATCTGAAAGTCGTTGGGGCACTTGTTTTTAAATGTGCTTGCCACATCACTGTTTTTTTTTTTTTTTTTTTTTTCCCCCTTCATAAATAAATTTCTCTCCCCACCCCCCACCCTGCCCCGCCCGCTCACCCCAGAATAGCATTCCCTTCGATCACCACGGCAAGTAGCTGCTCACCACCTACAGCTCTGAGAGGCAGGACCGGGTGAGTGCCAGATGGGTGCAGTTTTTGGTTTTTTTTCTTTAACCCCCACCCCCCTCTGAACTACCCTCCACCCTCCCCTCATATGACAGTAGCGTCTCTGCCCCACTCTCTATTGTGTCAGTGCAGTGCTCCAGTCCATCCTCAGCTCAGAGGTCACTGCTACGGACTCACAGACTCAGCATGGACTGCCAAGCTGCCTCCATACACACCAGCCTATTTCAGCATCTGAAGTCAAGCCAATACGTTTGTCTCCTTGTAAAACTCATTGAACAGGTTGTAAAGATGTAAAATACCTGGGCAGGTTTCATCAGCTTGCACTTAGGGCTAACTCTTTTTTGTGAGACTGAGCATGTCTTGAATAAAAAAACAAACAGACAGGTGATGGTTTCCTGTTCAGTAGTGTTATTAGGCAGGCTGGTGTTGGCGTGTTCAGTCGTGTTATTAGGCAGGCTGGTGTTGGCGTGTTCAGTAGTGTTGTCAGGCAGGCTGGTGTTGGTGTGTTCAGTAGTGTTGTCAGGCAGGTTGGTGTTGGCGTGTTCAGTAGTGTTGTCAGGCAGGCTGGTGTCGGCGTGTTCAGTAGTGTTGTCAGGCAGGCTGGTGGCAGCGTGTTCAGTAGTGTTGTCAGGCAGGCTGGTGGCAGCGTGTTCAGTAGTGTTGTCAGGCAGGCTGGTGGCGGCGTGTTCAGTAGTGTTATTAGGCAGGCTGGTGGCGGCGTGTTCAGTAGTGTTGTCAGGCAGGCTGGTGGTGGCGTGTTCAGTAGTGTTGTCAGGCAGGCTGGTGGCGGCGTGTTCAGTAGTATTATTAGGCAGGTTGGTGGTGGTGTGTTCAGTAGTGTTGTCAGGCAGGCTGGTTGCATACTCAGACGAGTAGGAGTAGTCCATGATGATAAGTCAGCTGATGGCATTCAGGTTTGTATGTCACAGGAGCAGACGCCATTCGTTGGTTATCACAGGTGGACTTGTGTTCAGGTCCTACAGGATTACTGCTGTTTGCCTTCTGCAGCTCTGAGCACAGAAAGTCTGGGGCAGGGCAGTTCTTATGGAATAAAAAAAGTGATGATAAGTAACACTTTTCCTGTAATTTGTACTGAACCCTGTTAAACAGTCTTCAGACTCCAGGCCTGTGGGGAGCAGTTTACTGCGCCTGACCTTAAGAAACGTTAGCCGAGTTTAACTTGTGAGGATTCTCCGGCTCTCTGTCGTCCGTTTGGAGAATTTAAAATGAAGAATGAGTGTAGGCTGAGTGATGGAAACTGTCTGTGGTATGTGTGTGTGTGCTGTAGAAAGGCCTAGAAAAGTCAACCATATGCCCTCTCCTCAGGAATTTCACTTCACACACACTGGAACAGGTTTAACTTACAGTTCAAATACAAATGACCAATAGACACCATTTTTCTCCCTAAGTATATAATTTGCAACATGTTTTTTTTACATATTCCATATTAGTATTAGCAGTTTATAAAATTATCTGTCTTATGCACATGATGATGCCAGACCTCATAGCTACTGCCCTGTTCCCCCAGGATTAGGGAAAGAATAAAATCATGTGTCTTTTCACTCATAGAAATAAAGTCAAATTCAGTGAGAGGGTTTTGCTTTGCTGGTAGAACTTCCGCAGGTATAACGTTGACCCTCTGACAGGGGTTAGAGAAGAAGTTTGGGTGTGTGGTTGTCCATAACCGTGGTGGAGGTAGGCCTACATGCACCCCGTGCTGATGATGTGGTCTCCGTAAGCTCTGAGTCAGTAAAGTTCAGGGCTGTGAAGTCGAGTTTCTGATGTAAAACTGAAAATAACCCACAGGACAGTGACAGTGATTGGGCCGTTCTCTGTGGTATTTTCAGTAGTATGCTAAACAGCGCCCCCTGCATGTGTGTGTGCTGTAACCCTGTGTGCAGTGCTGTATTAGGCGGTTAGCAGCATGGCTGTGGATGTCTGCACTGCTTCTCTCATGCTCCTCAGTGCTTGTGTTTGGTGTGTGTGCTGATACAAAGCGATGCCCAGCATGTTGTATTCTCTCCTGGACTTCACCTCCATCCTCACACAGTCACCCTCTGCATCCAAGACTCACACACCATCGTAGGAACTGCCGCTGCAATAAGGCTTGATTTTTTTATAGAGACATGGGGAACAAGTTCACCCTTGTTGACTTGAGGGCCCATTTGATCAATTACATATTTATTATCTCGTGTTCAACTGATATCCCTATTAGTTTTTTGTTTTTGTTTTTATTTTCAATACAGTCGACAACTTTTTACCAGTTGTTTCTTTTAAGATTGACATCCAATTGGATAGTGATATAAAATGCAGCTTGACTCACTACTGGTTCCAGCAACGAGTCTGAAGAGGGTTCTGAAGACGAGTTGTATTCTGTCAGGTATCAGTTTCCCTGGACGGGTCGGTCCTTCTGTCTGCTGGCTCAGAGAGAGAAGGCTGAGAGCTGTGTGTAGGGAGGGAAAAGCTGGTTAGATGAGAGCGTGTGTGTTTAATGAGCAGTCAGTCATGTGCCGTGTCAGGGGCCTTCTCCTCGCTCCGTCACGCAGCAGAGAGCAGCTTCACTCCGTGGCTCTGTAGCTCCGCTTTTGATTTCTCTACACGCCAGACAACTGAGGGAGGTTCTGCTCCTGTGAGTATGAAATCAGAATGATAAAAACTTGCTCAGATTATACCTGAAATGGATGACTTCGCACTGGTAAATACCCTCTCTCTTCTTTTTTTTTATCCGGTTGACATTTTAAGAATTGTTTATTTGGAAAAGAATTTTCTCTGTTGAAATAAGGACAGCATTGAACAGCACAGTGGCTCTTACGTCACTGTGGACAATGAATGTATGTGTTGTAAAAATACAGGGAGGAAAAAACATTTAAATCCAAGCGTTTCGTTGGGGGAAAAAATCCCACCTGAGTCACAGACGAGCACAGAGATAATGAGCCTGTGTGTCAGACAGGGTGAACTTTCCTGTTAAATAGTGTAATGTGTGTCTGTGGTGTTGAGACCTGAAAACGTGTCGTCATCTCTAAATCAGAGAATTCATTATCGTAACAATGTGAGATTAGCTCTAGCTCTTTAGTTCACCTTGAAGGCTCTTTTGTTCCCTACGTCCTGTCAGTGATGGATTACCCCCACCCCCCTAGAGTAGGGAGTCACGTGATTGGCTGAATGCCCTGCCCCTCAGCCCTCCAGGGCCGTAGATCTGCCCCGTCTCTGTCGGGCTGTCTTAACAAATCCATCCTATTGCGAGTATTTATGCGTTCGGGTGGAGCATTAAACAAGCTGTAAGAAATCATATGCTAGATGAATAGAATAGGGTGCCCCCCCCCCCCCCCCCCCCCCCCCCCCCCAGCTCCCTTCCCTCACTGCTCTGCCTCCCATTCGTATGTGTTCCCAAGGCAGGCGGGGGTGGGGGGCAGCCTGGCCTTAAACAGCTGACTTACGTCGCTTTTCCACCGTATGGTACCGGCTCGACCCAACTCGACTCCCTTCTGTCGCTTCTCCATTAAGCAAATCTGGTGTGTGGTACTGTTTTTCGTACCTACTCCGTCGTGGTTCTATGTGAGCTGAGTAGGTACCAAAGCGTGACGTGAAAACACTGCTGACTACTGATTGGTCAGAGAGTCCTAAGAGCTTCTAGTTGGTGTTTGTGTTTATTTCAGTCACTAGCAAATCTAGCCTATTAGCTCGTGTTAACTCTAGGTTGGTATAAGTTATGGTCGCTATCAACCACATTTTGGAACGGTGTTTTTATTTCAATATGAAAAAACACTTTGACTAGCCGTTTTCATCAGAAAAACACGTTACGTGTGAACACAGCCTAAACAAACAATGGTTCTATTGCTTCTCCCTCGTCACTTCTAAAAAGTCTCTGGCAACATCACTTACCGCAGCTTATAACGCTGTCTAAATAAGGTTATCCACAAAGCTAGCTAAAGTCATGTTTATCAGTGAAAGACCGCTAACGTTGATGAGCGGTTAAACTATAGAGTTTAACTTATTCTGCCTCAGTGAAGTAATGGGAAATACATCTGCGACTCGCATGTCTGCAGTTACAGTCGGTGCATTGGAAATGATTAAACCAGAGAGGACACGTAAATAAACGTGAGCTGAACAAATATCTATCGCTTCTTTGTAGTCAAACAAAGTTATTTAGCTTCTCTTTCCAGTGTGTAGTGTGAAATTCCAAAGTCGCAAGTCCTCGTTGCAGAAAGTCATGTAGTATGATGACGCCACGACAGTTTCTTACGGTGTCACCAGCTACATCGAGGGGGTACTAATTGCAGTGGAAAACCAACGAGGTACCAGGTACCAAAGACAGAGTCAAGTTGAGCCGGTACCATGCAGTGGAAACGCGGCGTTAGTCAGGATTTCTCACTGTCGAATGGAGGGTGATTCCTTCTGTAGTCAGGTCACATTGAGACATCAGAATCAAAGCTCTGTGCTGTGAGTACCACAGTGAACCCGGAGTGTCTGTTAATGGCTGTTCTGTGTCCTTTAGCAGGCAGAACAGTGGACACACAGAGGGGGTACGCTGCTGGCCTTGTCCTGTCAGGTCTGGACGCTCCTCTAAAGACATCCACTCACAAAGATTAGGACTCCGGCCTCAAAATCCAGTTCACCTACAGACAGCAATGATCGATTCACAGTGTCTCTCTGCAGACCCAGAAACTCCTGACTCGCAGTGAACAATGAACGTAGCGACTTCAGTTAACTTTAATTGTAATGTGCTCTGCCCTCTATGCATGCTAACACACACACACACATACACACACTTCATTTGACTGCCCATGCACACACCGTGAAATAAGGACTTTTAACGGTTTTGTAATTATTTCTGCTAAAGGTATGACTATGGTATGGCTGATACAGGACAGTCTGAATGAGATCAGTGGCATTTCCCCACTCCTCCCACCTCTATGCTGATTTGCTTCTGAAGAGCAGAGCTTGGCCCCCCAGTGCACTGTGTGTTGTTTCACTGCTGACGGCGAGGGCCGTGTGCATGCCCAGACGTGAGCACGCTTCTGCTTCTCAGCCGTAGCATCAAACTCATTCAGTGGATCACACACGTGGAGACATTCACAGAGACATGGGTTTGATCGCCCCATTTCCCCCACACCCCTTAAAACACACTGAAACCCACAAACTCAGTGGACACATGAGACTGTGGTCGCACATGGGACTAGGCTGCCAGACTAGACTGCCCTCAGTGTTCTTACTAAGTCTTGTGTCTACCAAAAGATGGTGTTTACGGCATCGAATATGAAAGATGTCGTTTACAGCATCGAGTGCCGTGTGTATTTTTGTTGTTATTTCCCTCCAAACAGAAATGTACTTTGAGATGAGTTTTGTACCTTTCTCCCAGAAGTGGTGTCCCCTCAGTTTGGATGTGTGTGTGTGTGTGTGTGTGATCACCGATCTAACTGAGTGTGTGTGTCCCTTGTCTTCTCTCTCTCACCATAGGCTCTCTCTCGCGTCACCCCGAGTGGTCTGCAGTCTGCCGTACCTCGATGAGATGCTCCACCCCGCCCTACCACACACACACACACACACACACACACACACACACACACACACACACACACACACACACACACACACACACGTACACACGTACACACACACGTACACACACACACACACACACACACACACACACACACACACACGTACACACACACACACACACACACACGTACGCACACCAACACACGTACACGTACACACAAACACACATACGCACACACCAACACCACCACCAAGGCCGGACCACCTACGGCCCTGTTCTGCAGCAGGACTTCAACTCCAACCTCCAGCCATCTGCAAACCACAGACAGAGACTTCATGTTTTCCTTCTCTCTAATACAAATCCAGCTCCAACCTGAATGACAGACTCTCTGTACAGGGAGATGAACGCACACACACACCAACTCATAGCCGACTCTTACACAGCTCCCAAAAAGAAAAACATGAGCCTACACACACACACACACACGCACACACACACGTACACAGACACTCAAACCAAGGCACGTGACTGTGCTGTTTCACGTTGTTCTCAAACAGAAGATCACTGGTGAGGTGGGTGGGGGGGTGGGGGTGGGTACAGAGGGCTGTTTCACGGCTGTGTGTTGCCGTCGTCACTCTGACGCGCTGGGAGCTGAGGGTGGAGTCTGTGAGCAGAGAGTCAGTAACGCTCTGTGGATCCTTCTGCTCGCCCCGTCCTACTGCAAAAAAAAAACTAAACAAAAACGAAACCGTGGAATTCAGACAGCTTTGAATGCTGCTGTACTGAGAGCCATTGACAATGTGCTTTTCACAAACGATATTCTTCTTTCCTCGCTTTTTTTCTTTTCTTTTTTGGTATTTAATGGAATTAAAATCAGTTCACACTGGCTGCAGACTTTGTTGGAGGGATTTCTTTTTTTAACTTTTTTTTTTTTTTTTTTTTGGTATGTGTTTTTGTTGGGGTGTATTTGAGAACTGATTTGGAATACAAAGTGCAGAGTTAGAGTGATTTAAATATATCTAAGAGCCGGTTACAGAGCCCGGCCTGTGAGGGCGGAGTTGTGTTAAATGAAGCTGAGTTGTTGAGCAGTGGCAGGTCACAGTGGGAAGACTTAGTGTCTGAGTCAGTGTAAAAAAAAAAAAAAAACATGAAACACACACAACATTGACCAGGTCTTACCATGACACACAACATTGACCAGGTCTTACCATGACATGTCACATCATTCACTGATTTTACATTTTCTTACTGTCATTTTGTGATGGGCTTTTCTGTCATAAACAGCACAGCAGTCTTTCTCTCTCTCTCTCTCTCTCTCTCTCTCTCTCTCTCTCTCTCTTTTTTTCTGTCTCTCTCAGTCTCTGTTATCAACGCTTGCTCACAGACTTTAATTGCATTCCCTGTAGGTTTGAAGTTGTGTGGTTTGAAAGCTGTGAAATGCCTGTATTGTAGAAATGTTATTGTTGTTCATGTTGTCGTTTATCCATTTTTTTGCTGGACTTTAAGGGAGGTGCAGTGGCCCACAGGGCTATGTGCAGGAAGACAGCAAGGGCTCTGGGTCTCA
>NC_044507.1:22112043-22122043 GCF_902362185.1 Chanos chanos | reverse complement strand
TCATGGTGTCTTTTTGAGGTTCGTGTGTCTTCATGGGGTCATGGTGTCTTTCTGAGGTTCGTGTGTCTTCATGGGGTCATGGTGTCTTGGAGTGAGGTTGGTGTCTCTTTGTCTGGTTTGTGTGTCTTTGTGAGGTTGGCGTGTCTTTGTGAGGCTGTGATTTTAAAGGCTAAGGTAAAAAGACCTCAGTGTCTTTGACAGGCTGAGAAAACTCCTACAGTAGTAATTCAACATGATTTTACATTAGGTTTCTCTTCAGCGCAAATCAAAGAACTGCTTATTGCCACAAATGTGGTGTTAATACCCTGTGATTCTTCGTGATATTTTAATCTGAGGTAACACTGCTATTCTTAATACCACAGTGCTGAAGTGCTCTGACTACCAGAACACCAGGAGATCCTTACCCAGCACTAGACCTTCATTGTTAAAGAAAAGTGGCAGTACAGGTCAGTTATCACTGTGTGTCTGTACTAATGAATGTTCACAGTTTGCTTGTGTTTTGGAGAGACTCCTGATGGGACCACACAGTTTGGGATTACAGTGACATAAGAGATTAGATTAATACAGCAGACTTAAAACATCTGTTTTAACCCAGCTCAGGAGGGGCTGTTTTACCCAGTTCATAAGCAGGAGTGACCTTGGCTATTGTTACGTCCACTGTCTCTCTGCTGTGTGGACTCTGTCCTTCACAAACAGGTCTCAGGACTGGAGATGACATCACCGTTCTGCTCTGGTCCTTCTTTCAGGAATGTTTCTACCGCTGTGGGGTCCACCATTACACTGTCTGGTCGCAAGTCCCCCAAGTCCGTCGGTTTCGCTGAGTCGCCGTTTGCCTTTTGGGCCTCACCCCTGATCTCCCCCATCTCCGCTGCAGGCTCTATGGCCTCCGCCTCAGCTTTGGGTTCCTGCGGCTCTTTCTTGATGCAGAAGAAGTTGCACGTGGCCAACACCAGAGCAGACAGCACCACTTCACTCCCAGCCAGTAAGAACACAAACATGTAATTCTTAGTGGCATCCAGAAGACGGCCTACGGATGGGATATGGATATTAGTTATGTGCAGGTGCATCTGAGATGACCTGTAAAAGTTGAAAGCTCGACAGGTTTAATATGAGGCATCATTACTAATGGAGCAGCGCAGTGCTACATGTAAAGAGATGCCTATCAGTTAGAAGAGGTAACTCTTAATTTCAGTCAATTCAACAAAGACAAAATGCGAACCAACCTGCTGACGGAGGACCGACCAGTACGGCAGCGGCCTCCACGAGCAGCACCAGGCCAATGGCGCTGGAGAACTTCTCTGTGCCCACCACGGCCATGAGGACCTCAAACTGCAGGGCACCCACCATGCCGTAGGAGACCCCGAAGAAAATGCAGAAGACCACCAGGGAGGCGTAGTCCTTAGACAGGGAGCCAATGATGTCGGTCGTGCCGTTGAACACGAGGGCAAAGCTGAAGAGGTAGACACAGCGGGGACGCACCCACTTTAGACCGGCGATGATCCCGCACGTAGGTCGGGCGAAGATGTCGATGAAGCCCAGGATGGTAAGCAGCAGGGCGGACTTGGTGTCCTCGTTTCCCAGCTCCTTGGCGTAATTCACTACAAACACGGGTGGCACGAACAGGCCCAGCACCATCACAGACGCTGCCACCGTGTAAATGAGGAAGCCGCGGTCCTTGAACACGCTGAAATCCAGCAGCTTGGCTTTGGGCTTCTTTTCTGCTGGCCCTTCTTTGGCCTCCTCAATCCCAGAGGTCTGTTTGTTTTTTTTCGGAGGCACCAGGGGTCTCATTAAAGCCCCACAGGCGCAGCAGTTCAGCAGCATCCCGCCCAGGATGAGGAAGCCCCCTCTCCAGCCGTAGGCGTGCTGAAGGACCTGGCCCAGCGGGGACAGGCAACACAAGGCCACGGGGCTGCCGGCTGCCGCCAGGCCGTTGGCCAGCGGACGCTTCTCACTGAAGTACCGATTCAGCATGATGAGGGAGGGCTGGAAATTAAGGGCCATGCCGAGACCTAGAAACAAAAAAATATCATGGTAACCTGCCACAAAGATTTCAAAACTCATCACTCCACCAGAAACTCTAAAATGACAGTTCTCTGTGGATAGGGCTAAAACAAACAAATAACACATTCCTAGTGCTACCCAGCCTAAGATACATTTGGGTTCAGTTGTGTTTTTTGATTCATGTATACTGTATTGCTCATGCTTTTTAAAAATGGGTAGAGGTCATTTTGAGGGGGGGAGCGGGTCAACTGCTGACCTGTGATGACCCCTGTGCAGAGGTAGATGTGGGTGATGCTGGTGGCAAACGACGCCAGGATCATTCCCAGAGACGCAAAGATGCCCCCCACCATCATCACCGGCCGACAGCCAAAACGATTGACCAAGATGCTGCATAGAGGGCCTGTTTGGACCACATACCATCAGAGTCGTACAATACAGCCTTCACTCACTGACTCATTAACAATACGCTTTCTTCACACACATTGGTAGAAGGTTAAGAATGAAAGTGCTAGGACTTAACCAAATGCTTACAATATCCAACGATAATCTTTTCGTTCTAAACAAGGAAATGTCTCTTTTGAGTTAAAAAAAAAAAAACGAACGGTTTTGTATGTGGCGTACCTGTGCCGTAAAGCATAGCCAGCAGAATGGAGGAGATCCACGCGGTGTCGCTGTAGCCGACCTCAAACTCTCGGATCAGCTCCTTGAAGAACACACTGACAGCTTTTGGAAAGGCGTAGGAGAAACCTGTGATGATGAAGCAACCAAACAGGACTGCCCACCCCCAGCCCCCGTCCGGGGCCTTCACCCCGCCTCCACCACCGTCGTCCAGGGCAACGCCTCCCATGATGCTCTCTGCGCCAACCTGCGACGTGAAAAGAGCCGGGTGTTTCTAATGTGACAACAATAACACTTCAACCTCATGACCGTACATATGTAAATAAATACTGTTATGGATGTAGTGGATTGATATTTTACATGTACAAATGTTTTAACTGCATTTTCCTGACTGCTGGCTCAAGCTTTGCCAGCGTATCCGTCTTTAAGAGGTGACATGAATAAGGTGAACTTTTCACAGTACAAGTTACCGCTGGAAGGACAGACTAACAGCTGTTTAAAACTAACATCCACAACGAATACGTCTCAAGAAGTCAAACTTTTCTGTACCTCCACGCTACAGTCACCACTACCTCTGTATTCATGACATTAGCATGACTACCACAGCAGCGACATTAGGGAGAGACATTAGATCTCTGTGGTGTTATTTTGCCGTCCTAAGATTACCATTACAATGAGGGATATTTATGACTAGAGTATTACTCCATTATGTAGTATAATGGCCGCTCAGACAGTCACTGTGACAGCAGAGCTCCAGGGACAGAGGGAGAGAGGTCCGGGGGGGGGGGGGGGGGTTGGGGTGGGGGGGTGGGGGGGGGGGGGGCGGTGGAGCTGGGAGGCTGATTTACGGTCTGCTCTTGTCTGGGCCCTGCCCGGCTCTCACCATCACCAACACGTTACACGACTGTCACGCTATCACACCGGTTGTCATGAGAGAGGGGCCGCATAAATTTGAGGGACTTTTCTTGTCTCAGACCCACACACACACCTACTAAGTTTTCTCTTCTCATGAGACACCACACATGAACCATAGCCTACAAAGTAAGAACCTGTGGGAACATAGTGTGATAGTGGCCTTGGTCTCCATCACTCGTGGCAGTGGTGGTGTAATTGTCCTTTGTCTCCATCACTCGTGGCAGTGGTGGTGTAATTGTCCTTGGTCTCCATCACTCGTAGCAGTGGTGGTGTAACTGCTGACTCTGGAGGATCAGTACTAATACAGGAATAGGGAACGGGGTATATGTCTGTTATCTTGAGCTCAAGGTGACCAGTGTCCAAAAAATGTTTTTTTTTTGTTTGTTTGTTTATTTGTTTGTTTGTTTGTTTGTTTTTCCAGATTACTGAAATAGAATCACATTGAGGCACATTTTTTGTGAACTGATTGTTCAGACATGAGCTGAGGTTTTACTACCCAAAGCCTCAGTCTTTTCCAGTCTGGGACTGCTTCCATGGTAGCATTCAAAGCCCTGGGAGAGATGAGACATTTGCATGTTTATTCTCTCATGATTCCTTGGAATGATTCCTTGGAATGCCAATAAAACGCATACCCCAGTCTCTTCTCTTTCGGTTTACTTGCCCAGGCATATAGACATGACAAAACCAAGCATATAGACCTGACCACACCGGGCATATGGACCTGACCACACCAGGCATATGGACCCGACCACACCGGGCATATGGACCCGACCACACCGGGCATATGGACCCGACCACACCAGGCATATGGACCCGACCACACCGGGCATATAGACCTGACCACACCAGGCATATAGACTTGACCACACCGGGCATATGGACCCGACCACACCGGGCATATGGACCTGATCACACCAGGCATATAGACCTGACCACACCAGGCATATGGACCTGACCACACCAGGCATATGGACCTGACCACATCAGACATATGGACCTGACCACAGCAGGTATATAGACCTGACCACACCGGGCATATGGACCTGACCACACCAGGTATATAGACCTGACCACACCAGGCATATAGACCTGACCACACCAAGCATATGGACCTGACCACACCAGGCATATAGACCTGACCACACCAGGCATATGGACCTGACCACACCAGGCATATAGACCTGACCACACCAGGCATATGGACCTGACCACATCAGACATATGGACCTGACCACAGCAGGTATATAGACCTGACCACACCAGGCATATGGACCTGACCACACCAGGTATATAGACCTGACCACACCAGGCATATAGACCTGACCACACCGGGCATATGGACCTGACCACACCGGGCATATGGACCTGACCACACCGGGCATATGGACCTGACCACACCGGGCATATGGACCTGACCACACCGGGCATATGGACCTGACCACACCAGGCATATAGACCTGACCACTCCAGGCATATAGACCTGACCACACCAGGTATATAGATCTGACCACACCGGGCATATGGACCTGACCACACCGGGTATATAGACCTGACCACACCAGGCATATAGACCTGACCACACCAAGCATATGGACCTGACCACACCGGGCATATGGACCTGACCACACCGGGCATATGGACCTGACCACACCGGGTATATGGACCCGACCACACCGGGGCCGAATGAACGATTCTTCTATTTGGTGTCTCTGAGAGTTTCCTTCTTCTTCCTTTTTTGGTGACAGACCATGACTGCTGAGTCTAAATGATTTACACTAAATGATTTTCTGGGCAAAATGATTACTCTGACTAAATAATTTTTTTGAACATTCAGTGTTGCATACTTTTATGATAACAATTTAAATGTAGAGTTACAGGAAAACTAAGATAATTCTATTCATCATCGCTAATCACTTTTAAGCTTTTAAAAGAGAAGCATAATATTTCCAGTTTCCAGAAATCATTTCCAGGAATGATCAGCAAAGCCATCTCTGAGTCATTCGAAGCAGTCACTGAGACCAAAACGCTAGTATGAAAGTAATGCCTTAAAGACATGTTATTCAAAACTCCACGTAGGCTATTTCAGTTTAGTAAGAGGGTGTGTCAACAACTGTGTTTGATAACTGCACAATTTATAACTTTTAAAAGCACTTTATCTTCCTTTGTTAAACTCGTACCTGGCAGGCTATTTAACGAGATAAAACTGAAAATCTGAAGGCGATGTTAAACGTCTGCTCAGTTTCCTTTCTCAGAATATATACATGGATTCCCATGAATAAATACAATAAAGACAGTTTTATTAAAGCTCTCTACCGTGATATTGGTTGTCTGATCAAAACGAGCACCAAGGAGCGAAAAGTTCGAGCGCCTCTATTTCCGATACCTTCATCATCACCTGCATCTCACGCAGGATGAAAGTGGAGGGGGCTTTACCCGATGGTTTCCGAAACCGACTGCAGCAACGGAAGAATGCTCAGTTACACAGGGCTTATATAATTTTAGTTTATCTTTAATGTGTTTTTGATCGCACCAGTTAGAGGAAATTAATCGGGACCCCGCTGCCTTAAATCACACGTGCTTATCAGCGGTTAGACTGAGGCTTGACTTCAGTGACTGGGTGACCTAAATGGGAAAATTTAAAAGGCGAATGATTCAGCGGCCAGTGCATCACGCACTGGTGAGGTTAACCGCCAGTGGACAGGGGCTCTCCATCTGATCCTAGCAACGAGATAACAAAACTGCACTGTGGTAAATGTGTCTCGTGTCTCTACAGCCGAAACACATGTCGTATAAAACGCATGTGTTAAATTCACATAGCCTACCGTATTCGATCTAACTTGTATTTGGTGTCAAGAATAGAAGTATAGAAGCTATCTATTACATAGCATTACAGAAGTAAAAGTGCTACATGAAGGCAGAGGACTCCATCCATCAACAAGCGCTCGTTTGCGCTAACTTTTGGGCACTGTGATTAGGATGTAGGATGCGGAGCTCGTGGTGGAGTCATAGGTGTGCCCCACGTCTGTTCACTCCAACACGATGCCTGAGCATGTCATGGTGCCTTTCAAGGCGATAATTTAAAAAATATCAGTGGAATAACAGACACCCACAGTGCCATTAAGGCAGCATCTTGTGATTTTGTGACGTTCCATTTCTGTGGTTTAAACGAGGCCTGTGAGCCTACATAGTTTTGCATGGTTCGTCGATTATGCCCGAACACCTTACAGAAACTGCATAATAGCAAGCAAATGGACTAAAATAAATGATCTGGTTTACGTGAGTGAAAAGAAAAATACTGAACTGTAAAAATAAATAAATAAATAAAAACCAAAACAAACAAACAAAAAAAACGTTCTGTAAAGTCCTCATCACAAGGTCTTCCAGCCATTTCAAGTAACCTCTTCTTGTGACATTCAGAAGTGAGGCGAAAGGATGCTGTGACGTCATCGAATTCTTTACGCTCGCACAGAAAGTATTAAAGCTATTTCATAAATCTACTGAAAAGGAAGACGCCAAAAATGATCATATTTCTGCAAATGCTGATTGTAACAGAATTTGCTCCACATGCATTTTTCAGTCACTAGGCCACCCAATTTAAATAAGAGACAATTGATTTTAAGAATTCCGAAACGAATTATTTTCAGCCTTACTGTTTTAAAGTAATTATTCCACGCTGGTAATTACCCTCTCCGTTATACCTGTCTCTCATCCACCTGCTGGGGATTATACTCACTCAGTGAGGCTCTGATGCCGTACGTTCTCCAAGGTCTTTTCGCCAAGTTTTAGTGGTACCCCGCTCTGAGAATAACACGTATTCTGGCACGTCTAAATGCAGAGACGTCAATGTGAATAGCGGGGGCTGTCTCACCCGACAAGGCAATAATCTGGGTCCTAGTGTCCGTAATTCTCTTTTAGTCATACTGCTGGCTCCTTCATGTGCTGTAACGACTCAACCCAGTATAACGACATTTGCTCTTTTTTGTCATCTCGTCATTTGGATTATTAATCGGTTGAAAAACCGGTGTAGAGTCACCAGAGAGGTCCACTCGCATCAGTTTACACAATATTCGTCACTAGATGTATTGTCACAGTGTTTGCGCTGAAAATCAATATGAGATGCTGTTTATTTTACCCTCATTTGGATCATGATGCTTCATTGTGCCTAATTTGTCTGATGAGCATTCTCTTGTCTGAGTGACTGAGTGAAAAGCCTCACTTAGTGCAGCTCATCTCTCTCTCTCTCTCTCTCTCTCTCTCTCCCTCTCTGTCGCTCTCTCTCTCCCTCTCTCTCTGTCTCTTTCTCTCTCTCTCTCCCTCTCTCTCTGTCTCTGTCTTTCTCTCTCTCTCTCTCTCTCTCTCTCTCTCCCTCTCTCCCTCTCTGTTTGTCTCTCTCTCTCTCTGTCTCTTTCTCTCTCCCCCCCCCCTCTCTCTCTCTCTCTCTCTCTCTCTCACTCTCTCACTGTCTCTCTCTGTCTGATACATTCCTCTCTCTCTCTCTCTCTCTCTCTCTCTCTCTGTAATACATTCTCTCTGTCCCCCAGTATTTGCATATACATACAGTGTGCAGTGTGTTGAATATAGAACCTATTGGAAGTTATTGTGAGTGATTTTTCATGGGAGCTGAGGAGTCTACAAGGCAGGAGGACTAAAGAGGTGGCTTTTATGCATTTGATGTATTTATGGTTGGTGCAATTATGGTTCTCTGCCATTGATTAACATTGCATTAGACTTGGCACCCTGCCCTGCTCTCACTGTTTCTCAGACCATTTAGATTGAACTGAGTTGTACAATGGCCCATTTTCTTTGGATTGTGTAGATTAAGAGCACTTTCAGCCGCATAATAAATGACAGAACTCAGATAGAGTTAAGACTGTGGAAAATAAAGGCTTTATTTAAAACGACTCACACTGAGGATTGTCCAGTTAGCCACAGTGGCCTAAACCAGGTTTTTTGGGAGCGAAATGATTGCAGCAATAAATACCTGACAACATACAGCAATAAAACTAATCTACATTGACAAATCCTTACACGTTGAAGTCTAATGCACGAAAATGCCCCTCTAAGCCCCAAATTCACACCAAACTGGTTGCTCTTGATGTGTGTGACTGGAATCAGACTGGGTTTAAGCATGTTTGCCCTGTAGCATCATGGTATTGATTACTGGGTGCCATGTACTTCCCTCACCCCGAACATATGGTCCACTCCATCTCTCTGACTGACACACAGGCTTAGTGTGGGCTCCACTTGCCTGGTACATCCACACACCCACAGGCATGGACCTGTCTGACCGGCCTGTTTGAGTGTTTCTGTGTCACTCAGCTGCCCAGAAACCCAGAGTAATCTGCTGTTAGTAAAGATAAAAAAAACCAAAACAAAACATGAACTTACTCCTAATAGCTTATGCATGTACTTACACAAACTATCTACATGTGTCACATCTAAAGCCAAATATGTCATTTCTGTTGGAGCTGAATAGAACACAACCTGACAAAGACTCTCAGAGTCTCTGTGTGTGGCGTTATGTGTGGTGAATGATCTCTGGTAAGCAGAGGACTGAGGAGATGTGGTCGTGGCACCCATGTCCCATTCACAGGGTTTAAACTGTGTGACTGTCTGAGAGCTAACTCAGGTCTGTAGGATGAGTCTGCATGTGAGGACCAGAGAGGGTAAAACATCATCATATGACAATGGTGATTTGTCACTTTCGCTCAACAGCCGTTTTTTTTTAAGCGTCAGGTGGAGGAACAAAGCCGTGCTAACGCTGTGACGCAGATCTGCCCAACAAGCTGCAATCATGTGTCAACACTTTACCGTGCGCCGGGATTTTCAAATCTAAACGCATCTTACGCTTTTACGTTTTGTCCTTGTGTTTCGTCAGGCCTCAGGGACAGAGGACAGCTCATTTTCTGTTCCAGTCTGGAACTTATTTCAGCCCCATTATCCTGTGTTTGCTTCCAGCCAGTCTCTGAACACACCCATTCTTAAAGACTACCAAATTTAGAAAGTAGAGTAGGACAGAGGTAGGTTAATCGTTAAAAGGTGAGCATGTCTAACCATGCTCAATCCAATTTTCAGTTTTCCCCCAGACACACACAACATTTTACCATGCTCTTATGAGGACACCTATGTTTTAACTGCTGATATGGTGTTTTCTGGTTTTCACTGTTCTAGTCATATGGCTGTAGATGACCCCTGAGTTAGACAGAGCCACACTCTGCTCAGACAGGTGAACCTGCTCAGGGTCCTATCGGATGTCACTGAGGTGCTGTAAGTAAGCTACATCACTCCCAACAACAAACAAATGATTTTGTTCATTGCTGAAGATAGATTCAGGCAGGGAAGACCTTTCTGTCACGATTGTGTGAATAAAGGCGGCAGAATGAACACAGAATGGTGGGTGTTTCTGTGTGTCACATAATGTATTGCATTACGTTGCTCTGTCTGCCTGTGGGTGAGGGCGTTC